>NW_028137403.1:0-24000 GCF_965140915.1 Aythya marila | reverse complement strand
GGTGTTTTTGGGGTGGATCTATGGTTTTGGGGGATTTTGTTCCAGTTTTGGGGTGATCGAATTCATTTTTGGGGTGTTTCTGCCGTGTTTTGGGTTCTTCGTTGGGTTTCGTTGGGTTTTCCGTTGTCATCATGGTGGAAAAGTGTAAATTGTGGGTTTTGGAGAACATCAGGTAGGTTTAGGGGGACTTTTGGGGTGGATTCATGATATATGGGGTTTTCTTCTGTTTTTTTTTTTTTTTGGGGGGGGGTGATCCAATTCATTTTGGGGGTGTTTTTGACGTGTTTTGGGGTCTCCATTGGGTTTCGTTGCGTTTTCCGTGGTCATCATGGTGGAAAAGGGTAAATTGTTGGTTTTGGAGAACATCAGGTAGGTTTAGGTTGGTTTTGGGATTGGATCTATGGTTTTGGGGGATTTTCTTTTGTTTTTGGGGGTGATCCCGTTCTTTTTTGGGGTGTTTTTGACGTGTTTTGGGGTCTCCGTTGGTATTCCTTGGGTTTTCCGTGGTCATGGTGGTGGAAAATTGTAAATTGTGGGTTTTGGAGAACTTCAGGTAGGTTTAGGGGAATTTTGGGGTGGATTCATGGTATTTGGTCTTTTCTTCTCTTTTTTTTGGGTGATCCTGTTCTTTTTCGGGGTGTTTATGACGTGTTTTGGGGTCTCCGTTGGGTTTTAGTTGGGTTCTTGTTGGTCATCATGGTGAAAAAGTGTAAATTGTGGGTTTTGGAGAACATCAGGTAGGTTTAGGGGGACTTTTGGGGCAGAGTCATGTTTTTTGGTGTTTTCTTCTGTTTCTTGGGGTGGTCCCGTTCTTTTTTGGGAAATTTTTGAGGTGTTTGGGGGTCTCCGTTGGGTTTTGTTGTGTACTCGTTGGTCATCGTGGTGGAAAATGGTAAATTGTGGGTTTTGGAGAACATCAGGTAGGTTTAGGTTGGTTTTGGGATTGGATCTATGGTTTTGGGGGATTTTCTTTTGTTTTTGGGGGTGATCCCGTTCTTTTTTGGGGTGTTTTTGACTTCTTTTGGGGTCTCCGTTGGGTTTCGTTGGGTTTTCCATGGTCATCATGTTGGAAAATTGTAAATTGTGGGTTTTGGAGATCATCAGGTAGGTTTAGGGTGGTTTTGGGGTGGATCTATGATTTTGAAGGATTTTCTTCCAATTTTGGGGGTGATCCCTTTCTTTTTTTTTTTTTCTTTTTTTTTTTTTTTTGACGTGTTTTGTGGTCTCCGTTGGGTTTTGTTGGGTTTTCCATGGTCATCAATGTGGAAAAGTGTAAATTGTGGGTTTTGGAGAACTTCAGGTTGGTTTAGGGGGATTTTTGGTGTGGATCTATGTCTTTTGGGGTTTTCTTTCGTTGTTGGGGTTGAACCAGTTCTTTTTTGGGGTGTTTTTGACGTTTTTGGGGTCTCCGTTGGGTTTTGTTGGGTTCTCGTTGGTCGTTAAGCTAAATGGGAGTGGATTGTGGGTTTTGAAGAAGATCAGGTGAGTTTAGGGTGATTTGGGAGGGAAATGCATAGTTTTGTTTTTTTTTTTCTTCTGATCCAGTTCTTTTTTGGGGTGTTTTTGACGTGTTTTGGGGTTTCCGTTGCGTTATGTTGAGTTCCTAATGGGTTTTACGGTGGGTGGGAGTGGATTTTGGGATTTGGAGAAGATCAGGTAGGTTTAAGGATTTTCTTGGGGTTAAATCACGTATTTTCTTCTGATCCGGTTTGCTTTTGGGGTGTTTTTGAGGTGTTTTGGGGTTTCTGTTGCGTTTTGTTGAGTTCCTAATGGGTTTTATGGTGGTTGGGAGTGGACTTTGGGATTTGGAGAAGATCAGGTAGGTTTAGGGTGGTTTTGGGATTGGATCCATGCTTTTTGGGGATTTTCTTCCAGTTTGGGGGGTTATCCCGTTCTTTTTTGGGGTGTTTTTGACATGTTTTGATGTCTCTGTTGGGTTTTGTTGGGTTTTCTGTTGGCATCTTGGTGGAAAAGGGTAAATTGTGGGTTTTGGAGAACTTCAGGTAGGTTTAGGGGGACTTTTGGGGGTGGATTCATGGTATTTGGGGTTTTCTTCTGTTTTTTTGGGGAGATCCTGTTCTTTTTTTTTTTTTTTTTTTTTTTTGACATGTTTTTTGTCTCCATTGGGTTTCGTTGGGTTTTCCATGGTCATCATGTTGGAAAATTGTAAATTGTGGGTTTTGGAGATCATCAGGTAGGTTTAGGGTGGTTTTGGGGTGGATCTATGATTTTGAAGGATTTTCTTCCAATTTTGGGGGTGATCCCTTTCTTTTTTTTTTTTTTTTTTTTTTTTTTTTTTTTGACGTGTTTTGTGGTCTCCGTTGGGTTTTGTTGGGTTTTCCATGGTCATCAATGTGGAAAAGTGTAAATTGTGGGTTTTGGAGAACTTCAGGTTGGTTTAGGGGGATTTTTGGTGTGGATCTATGTCTTTTGGGGTTTTCTTTCGTTGTTGGGGTTGAACCAGTTCTTTTTTGGGGTGTTTTTGACGTTTTTGGGGTCTCCGTTGGGTTTTGTTGGGTTCTCGTTGGTCGTTAAGCTAAATGGGAGTGGATTGTGGGTTTTGAAGAAGATCAGGTGAGTTTAGGGTGATTTGGGAGGGAAATGCATAGTTTTGTTTTTTTTTTTCTTCTGATCCAGTTCTTTTTTGGGGTGTTTTTGACGTGTTTTGGGGTTTCCGTTGCGTTATGTTGAGTTCCTAATGGGTTTTACGGTGGGTGGGAGTGGATTTTGGGATTTGGAGAAGATCAGGTAGGTTTAAGGATTTTCTTGGGGTTAAATCACGTATTTTCTTCTGATCCGGTTTGCTTTTGGGGTGTTTTTGAGGTGTTTTGGGGTTTCTGTTGCGTTTTGTTGAGTTCCTAATGGGTTTTATGGTGGTTGGGAGTGGACTTTGGGATTTGGAGAAGATCAGGTAGGTTTAGGGTGGTTTTGGGATTGGATCCATGCTTTTTGGGGATTTTCTTCCAGTTTGGGGGGTTATCCCGTTCTTTTTTGGGGTGTTTTTGACATGTTTTGATGTCTCTGTTGGGTTTTGTTGGGTTTTCTGTTGGCATCTTGGTGGAAAAGGGTAAATTGTGGGTTTTGGAGAACTTCAGGTAGGTTTAGGGGGACTTTTGGGGTGGATTCATGGTATTTGGGGTTTTCTTCTGTTTTTTTGGGGAGATCCTGTTCTTTTTTTTTTTTTTTTTTTTTTTTTTTTGACATGTTTTTTCTCTCCATTGGGTTTCGTTGGGTTTTCCATGGTCATCATGTTGGAAAATTGTAAATTGTGGGTTTTGGAGATCATCAGGTAGGTTTAGGGTGGTTTTGGGGTGGATCTATGATTTTGAAGGATTTTCTTCCAATTTTGGGGGTGATCCCTTTCTTTTTTTTTTTTTTTTTTTTTTTTTTTTTGACGTGTTTTGTGGTCTCCGTTGGGTTTTGTTGGGTTTTCCATGGTCATCAATGTGGAAAAGTGTAAATTGTGGGTTTTGGAGAACTTCAGGTTGGTTTAGGGGGATTTTTGGTGTGGATCTATGTCTTTTGGGGTTTTCTTTCGTTGTTGGGGTTGAACCAGTTCTTTTTTGGGGTGTTTTTGACGTTTTTGGGGTCTCCGTTGGGTTTTGTTGGGTTCTCGTTGGTCGTTAAGCTAAATGGGAGTGGATTGTGGGTTTTGAAGAAGATCAGGTGAGTTTAGGGTGATTTGGGAGGGAAATGCATAGTTTTGTTTTTTTTTTTCTTCTGATCCAGTTCTTTTTTGGGGTGTTTTTGACGTGTTTTGGGGTTTCCGTTGCGTTATGTTGAGTTCCTAATGGGTTTTACGGTGGGTGGGAGTGGATTTTGGGATTTGGAGAAGATCAGGTAGGTTTAAGGATTTTCTTGGGGTTAAATCACGTATTTTCTTCTGATCCGGTTTGCTTTTGGGGTGTTTTTGAGGTGTTTTGGGGTTTCTGTTGCGTTTTGTTGAGTTCCTAATGGGTTTTATGGTGGTTGGGAGTGGACTTTGGGATTTGGAGAAGATCAGGTAGGTTTAGGGTGGTTTTGGGATTGGATCCATGCTTTTTGGGGATTTTCTTCCAGTTTGGGGGGTTATCCCGTTCTTTTTTGGGGTGTTTTTGACATGTTTTGATGTCTCTGTTGGGTTTTGTTGGGTTTTCTGTTGGCATCTTGGTGGAAAAGGGTAAATTGTGGGTTTTGGAGAACTTCAGGTAGGTTTAGGGGGACTTTTGGGGTGGATTCATGGTATTTGGGGTTTTCTTCTGTTTTTTTGGGGAGATCCTGTTCTTTTTTTTTTTTTTTTTTTTTTTTTTTGACATGTTTTTTGTCTCCATTGGGTTTCGTTGGGTTTTCCATGGTCATCATGGTGGAAAAGGGTAAATTGTGGGTTTTGGAGAACATCAGGTAGGTTTAGGCTGGTTTTGGGATTGGATCTGTGCTTTTTGGGGATTTTCTTCCAGTTTATGGGTGATCCCTTTCTTTTTTGGGGTGTTTTTGACGTGTTTTGGTGTCTCCTTTTGGGTTTTCGTTTGGTTCATGTTGGTCATCATGGTGAAAATTGTAAATTTTTTGGGGGGGGGGAATTTTCTTCCAGTTTTGGGGGTGATCCCGTTCTTTTTTGGGGTGTTTTTGACATGTTTTGGGGTCTCTGTTGGGTTTTGTTGGGTTCTTGTGTTTCATCCTGTTGGAAAAGTTTAACTTGCGTGTTTTGGAGAACATCAGGTAGGTTTAGTGTCGTTTTGGGGTGGATCTATGTTTTTTGGGGGGGGGAATTTTCTTCCAGTTTTGGGGGTGATTCCGTTCTTGTTTGGGGTGTTTTTGACTTGTTTTGGGGTCTCCGTTGGGTTTTAGTTGGATTCTCGTTGGTCCTTAAGGGAAATGGGAGTGGATTGTGGGTTTTGAAGAAGATCAGGTGAGTTTAGGGTGGTTTTGCGGGGAAATTCATAGTTTTTGGTGTTTTTTCTTCTGATTCAGTTCTTTTTTGGGGTGTTTTTGACGTGTTTTGGGGTCTCCGTTGGTTTTTGTTGGGTTCTTGTTGTTCATCATGGTGAAAACGGGTAAATTGTGGGTATTGGAGAACATCAGGTAGGTTTAGGGGGACTTTTGGGGTGGATCAACGGCTTTTAGGGTTTTCTTTCGGTTTTGGGGGTGATCCCGCTTTTTTTTGTGGTGTTTTTGACGTGTTTTGGGGTTTCCGTTGCGTTTTGTTGATTTCCTAATGTGTTTTAAGTTTGTTGGGAGTGGACTTTGGGATTTGGAGAACATCAGGTAGGTTTAGTGTGGTTTTGGGGTGGATCTATGTTTTTTTGGGGTTTTCTTTCTTTTTTAGGGGTTATCCTGTTCTTGTTTGGGGTGTTTTTGACTTGTTTTGGGGTCTCCGTTGGGTTTTAGTTGGATTCTCGTTGGTCCTTAAGGGAAATGGGAGTGGATTGTGGGTTTTGAAGAAGATCAGGTGAGTTTAGGGTGGTTTTGCGGGGAAATTCATAGTTTTTGGTGTTTTTTCTTCTGATTCAGTTCTTTTTTGGGGTGTTTTTGACGTGTTTTGGGGTTTCCGTTGGGTTTCGTTGAGTTCCTAATGGGTTTTATGGTGGTTGGGAGTGGACATTTGGATTTGGAGAACATCAGGTACGTTTAGAGTGGTTTTGGGATTGGATCCGTGCTTTTTGGGGTTTTCTTTGGTTTTGGGGGTGATCCTGTTCTTGTTTGGGGTGTTTTTGACGTGTTTTGGGTTCTCCGTTGGGTTTCGTTGGGTTTTCCATGGTCATCATGGTGGAAAAGGGTAAATTTGTGGGTTTTGGAGAACATCAGGTAGGTTTATGAGGACTTTTGGGGCAGATTCATGGTTTTTAGGGTTTTCTTCTGTTTTTTCTAGTGATCCAGTTGGTTTTCGGTGTGTTTTTGACGTGTTTTGGGGTCTCCGTTGGGTTTCGTTGCGTTTTCCGTGGTCATCATGGTGGAAAAGGGTAAATTGTTGGTTTTGGAGAACATCAGGTAGGTTTAGGTTGGTTTTGGGATTGGATCTATGGTTTTGGGGGATTTTCTTTTGTTTTTGGGGGTGATCCCGTTCTTTTTTGGGGTGTTTTTGACGTGTTTTGGGGTCTCCGTTGGTATTCCTTGGGTTTTCCGTGGTCATGGTGGTGGAAAATTGTAAATTGTGGGTTTTGGAGAACTTCAGGTAGGTTTAGGGGAATTTTGGGGTGGATTCATGGTATTTGGTCTTTTCTTCTGTTTTTTTTTGTGTGATCCTGTTCTTTTTTGGGGTGTTTATGACGTGTTTTGGGGTCTCCGTTGGGTTTTAGTTGGGTTCTTGTTGGTCATCATGGTGAAAAAGTGTAAATTGTGGGTTTTGGAGAACATCAGGTAGGTTTAGGGGGACTTTTGGGGCAGAGTCATGTTTTTTGGTGTTTTCTTCTGTTTCTTGGGGTGGTCCCGTTCTTTTTTGGGAAATTTTTGAGGTGTTTGGGGGTCTCCGTTGGGTTTTGTTGTGTACTCGTTGGTCATCGTGGTGGAAAATGGTAAATTGTGGGTTTTGGAGAACATCAGGTAGGTTTAGGTTGGTTTTGGGATTGGATCTATGGTTTTGGGGGATTTTCTTTTGTTTTTGGGGGTGATCCCGTTCTTTTTTGGGGTGTTTTTGACTTCTTTTGGGGTCTCCGTTGGGTTTCGTTGGGTTTTCCATGGTCATCATGTTGGAAAATTGTAAATTGTGGGTTTTGGAGATCATCAGGTAGGTTTAGGGTGGTTTTGGGGTGGATCTATGATTTTGAAGGATTTTCTTCCAATTTTGGGGGTGATCCCTTTCTTTTTTTTTTTTTTTTTTTTTTTTTTTTTTGACGTGTTTTGTGGTCTCCGTTGGGTTTTGTTGGGTTTTCCATGGTCATCAATGTGGAAAAGTGTAAATTGTGGGTTTTGGAGAACTTCAGGTTGGTTTAGGGGGATTTTTGGTGTGGATCTATGTCTTTTGGGGTTTTCTTTCGTTGTTGGGGTTGAACCAGTTCTTTTTTGGGGTGTTTTTGACGTTTTTGGGGTCTCCGTTGGGTTTTGTTGGGTTCTCGTTGGTCGTTAAGCTAAATGGGAGTGGATTGTGGGTTTTGAAGAAGATCAGGTGAGTTTAGGGTGATTTGGGAGGGAAATGCATAGTTTTGTTTTTTTTTTTCTTCTGATCCAGTTCTTTTTTGGGGTGTTTTTGACGTGTTTTGGGGTTTCCGTTGCGTTATGTTGAGTTCCTAATGGGTTTTACGGTGGGTGGGAGTGGATTTTGGGATTTGGAGAAGATCAGGTAGGTTTAAGGATTTTCTTGGGGTTAAATCACGTATTTTCTTCTGATCCGGTTTGCTTTTGGGGTGTTTTTGAGGTGTTTTGGGGTTTCTGTTGCGTTTTGTTGAGTTCCTAATGGGTTTTATGGTGGTTGGGAGTGGACTTTGGGATTTGGAGAAGATCAGGTAGGTTTAGGGTGGTTTTGGGATTGGATCCATGCTTTTTGGGGATTTTCTTCCAGTTTGGGGGGTTATCCCGTTCTTTTTTGGGGTGTTTTTGACATGTTTTGATGTCTCTGTTGGGTTTTGTTGGGTTTTCTGTTGGCATCTTGGTGGAAAAGGGTAAATTGTGGGTTTTGGAGAACTTCAGGTAGGTTTAGGGGGACTTTTGGGGTGGATTCATGGTATTTGGGGTTTTCTTCTGTTTTTTTGGGGAGATCCTGTTCTTTTTTTTTTTTTTTTTTTTTTTTTTTTTTTTTTGACATGTTTTTTGTCTCCATTGGGTTTCGTTGGGTTTTCCATGGTCATCATGTTGGAAAATTGTAAATTGTGGGTTTTGGAGATCATCAGGTAGGTTTAGGGTGGTTTTGGGGTGGATCTATGATTTTGAAGGATTTTCTTCCAATTTTGGGGGTGATCCCTTTCTTTTTTTTTTTTTCTTTTTTTTTTTTTTTTGACGTGTTTTGTGGTCTCCGTTGGGTTTTGTTGGGTTTTCCATGGTCATCAATGTGGAAAAGTGTAAATTGTGGGTTTTGGAGAACTTCAGGTTGGTTTAGGGGGATTTTTGGTGTGGATCTATGTCTTTTGGGGTTTTCTTTCGTTGTTGGGGTTGAACCAGTTCTTTTTTGGGGTGTTTTTGACGTTTTTGGGGTCTCCGTTGGGTTTTGTTGGGTTCTCGTTGGTCGTTAAGCTAAATGGGAGTGGATTGTGGGTTTTGAAGAAGATCAGGTGAGTTTAGGGTGATTTGGGAGGGAAATGCATAGTTTTGTTTTTTTTTTTCTTCTGATCCAGTTCTTTTTTGGGGTGTTTTTGACGTGTTTTGGGGTTTCCGTTGCGTTATGTTGAGTTCCTAATGGGTTTTACGGTGGGTGGGAGTGGATTTTGGGATTTGGAGAAGATCAGGTAGGTTTAAGGATTTTCTTGGGGTTAAATCACGTATTTTCTTCTGATCCGGTTTGCTTTTGGGGTGTTTTTGAGGTGTTTTGGGGTTTCTGTTGCGTTTTGTTGAGTTCCTAATGGGTTTTATGGTGGTTGGGAGTGGACTTTGGGATTTGGAGAAGATCAGGTAGGTTTAGGGTGGTTTTGGGATTGGATCCATGCTTTTTGGGGATTTTCTTCCAGTTTTGGGGGTTATCCCGTTCTTTTTTGGGGTGTTTTTGACATGTTTTGATGTCTCTGTTGGGTTTTGTTGGGTTTTCTGTTGGCATCTTGGTGGAAAAGGGTAAATTGTGGGTTTTGGAGAACTTCAGGTAGGTTTAGGGGGACTTTTGGGGTGGATTCATGGTATTTGGGGTTTTCTTCTGTTTTTTTGGGGAGATCCTGTTCTTTTTTTTTTTTTTTTTTTTTTTTTGACATGTTTTTTGTCTCCATTGGGTTTCGTTGGGTTTTCCATGGTCATCATGGTGGAAAATTGTAAATTGTGGGTTTTGGAGATCATCAGGTAGGTTTAGGGTGGTTTTGGGGTGGATCTATGATTTTGAAGGATTTTCTTCCAATTTTGGGGGTGATCCCTTTCTTTTTTTTTTTTTCTTTTTTTTTTTTTTTTTGACGTGTTTTGTGGTCTCCGTTGGGTTTTGTTGGGTTTTCCATGGTCATCAATGTGGAAAAGTGTAAATTGTGGGTTTTGGAGAACTTCAGGTTGGTTTAGGGGGATTTTTGGTGTGGATCTATGTCTTTTGGGGTTTTCTTTCGTTGTTGGGGTTGAACCAGTTCTTTTTTGGGGTGTTTTTGACGTTTTTGGGGTCTCCGTTGGGTTTTGTTGGGTTCTCGTTGGTCGTTAAGCTAAATGGGAGTGGATTGTGGGTTTTGAAGAAGATCAGGTGAGTTTAGGGTGATTTGGGAGGGAAATGCATAGTTTTGTTTTTTTTTTTCTTCTGATCCAGTTCTTTTTTGGGGTGTTTTTGACGTGTTTTGGGGTTTCCGTTGCGTTATGTTGAGTTCCTAATGGGTTTTACGGTGGGTGGGAGTGGATTTTGGGATTTGGAGAAGATCAGGTAGGTTTAAGGATTTTCTTGGGGTTAAATCACGTATTTTCTTCTGATCCGGTTTGCTTTTGGGGTGTTTTTGAGGTGTTTTGGGGTTTCTGTTGCGTTTTGTTGAGTTCCTAATGGGTTTTATGGTGGTTGGGAGTGGACTTTGGGATTTGGAGAAGATCAGGTAGGTTTAGGGTGGTTTTGGGATTGGATCCATGCTTTTTGGGGATTTTCTTCCAGTTTTGGGGGTTATCCCGTTCTTTTTTGGGGTGTTTTTGACATGTTTTGATGTCTCTGTTGGGTTTTGTTGGGTTTTCTGTTGGCATCTTGGTGGAAAAGGGTAAATTGTGGGTTTTGGAGAACTTCAGGTAGGTTTAGGGGGACTTTTGGGGTGGATTCATGGTATTTGGGGTTTTCTTCTGTTTTTTTGGGGAGATCCTGTTCTTTTTTTTTTTTTTTTTTTTTTTTTTTTTTTTTGACATGTTTTTTGTCTCCATTGGGTTTCGTTGGGTTTTCCATGGTCATCATGTTGGAAAATTGTAAATTGTGGGTTTTGGAGATCATCAGGTAGGTTTAGGGTGGTTTTGGGGTGGATCTATGATTTTGAAGGATTTTCTTCCAATTTTGGGGGTGATCCCTTTCTTTTTTTTTTTTCTTTTTTTTTTTTTTTTGACGTGTTTTGTGGTCTCCGTTGGGTTTTGTTGGGTTTTCCATGGTCATCAATGTGGAAAAGTGTAAATTGTGGGTTTTGGAGAACTTCAGGTTGGTTTAGGGGGATTTTTGGTGTGGATCTATGTCTTTTGGGGTTTTCTTTCGTTGTTGGGGTTGAACCAGTTCTTTTTTGGGGTGTTTTTGACGTTTTTGGGGTCTCCGTTGGGTTTTGTTGGGTTCTCGTTGGTCGTTAAGCTAAATGGGAGTGGATTGTGGGTTTTGAAGAAGATCAGGTGAGTTTAGGGTGATTTGGGAGGGAAATGCATAGTTTTGTTTTTTTTTTTCTTCTGATCCAGTTCTTTTTTGGGGTGTTTTTGACGTGTTTTGGGGTTTCCGTTGCGTTATGTTGAGTTCCTAATGGGTTTTACGGTGGGTGGGAGTGGATTTTGGGATTTGGAGAAGATCAGGTAGGTTTAAGGATTTTCTTGGGGTTAAATCACGTATTTTCTTCTGATCCGGTTTGCTTTTGGGGTGTTTTTGAGGTGTTTTGGGGTTTCTGTTGCGTTTTGTTGAGTTCCTAATGGGTTTTATGGTGGTTGGGAGTGGACTTTGGGATTTGGAGAAGATCAGGTAGGTTTAGGGTGGTTTTGGGATTGGATCCATGCTTTTTGGGGATTTTCTTCCAGTTTGGGGGGTTATCCCGTTCTTTTTTGGGGTGTTTTTGACATGTTTTGATGTCTCTGTTGGGTTTTGTTGGGTTTTCTGTTGGCATCTTGGTGGAAAAGGGTAAATTGTGGGTTTTGGAGAACTTCAGGTAGGTTTAGGGGGACTTTTGGGGTGGATTCATGGTATTTGGGGTTTTCTTCTGTTTTTTTGGGGAGATCCTGTTCTTTTTTTTTTTTTTTTTTTTTTTTTTGACATGTTTTTTGTCTCCATTGGGTTTCGTTGGGTTTTCCATGGTCATCATGGTGGAAAAGGGTAAATTTGTGGGTTTTGGAGAACATCAGGTAGGTTTAGGCTGGTTTTGGGATTGGATCTGTGCTTTTTGGGGATTTTCTTCCAGTTTATGGGTGATCCCTTTCTTTTTTGGGGTGTTTTTGACGTGTTTTGGTGTCTCCTTTTGGGTTTTCGTTTGGTTCATGTTGGTCATCATGGTGAAAATTGTAAATTTTTTGGGGGGGGGGAATTTTCTTCCAGTTTTGGGGGTGATCCCGTTCTTTTTTGGGGTGTTTTTGACATGTTTTGGGGTCTCTGTTGGGTTTTGTTGGGTTCTTGTGTTTCATCCTGTTGGAAAAGTTTAACTTGCGTGTTTTGGAGAACATCAGGTAGGTTTAGTGTCGTTTTGGGGTGGATCTATGTTTTTTGGGGGGGGGAATTTTCTTCCAGTTTTGGGGGTGATTCCGTTCTTGTTTGGGGTGTTTTTGACTTGTTTTGGGGTCTCCGTTGGGTTTTAGTTGGATTCTCGTTGGTCCTTAAGGGAAATGGGAGTGGATTGTGGGTTTTGAAGAAGATCAGGTGAGTTTAGGGTGGTTTTGCGGGGAAATTCATAGTTTTTGGTGTTTTTTCTTCTGATTCAGTTCTTTTTTGGGGTGTTTTTGACGTGTTTTGGGGTCTCCGTTGGTTTTTGTTGGGTTCTTGTTGTTCATCATGGTGAAAACGGGTAAATTGTGGGTATTGGAGAACATCAGGTAGGTTTAGGGGGACTTTTGGGGTGGATCAACGGCTTTTAGGGTTTTCTTTCGGTTTTGGGGGTGATCCCGCTTTTTTTTGTGGTGTTTTTGACGTGTTTTGGGGTTTCCGTTGCGTTTTGTTGATTTCCTAATGTGTTTTAAGTTTGTTGGGAGTGGACTTTGGGATTTGGAGAACATCAGGTAGGTTTAGTGTGGTTTTGGGGTGGATCTATGTTTTTTTGGGGTTTTCTTTCTTTTTTAGGGGTTATCCTGTTCTTGTTTGGGGTGTTTTTGACTTGTTTTGGGGTCTCCGTTGGGTTTTAGTTGGATTCTCGTTGGTCCTTAAGGGAAATGGGAGTGGATTGTGGGTTTTGAAGAAGATCAGGTGAGTTTAGGGTGGTTTTGCGGGGAAATTCATAGTTTTTGGTGTTTTTTCTTCTGATTCAGTTCTTTTTTGGGGTGTTTTTGACGTGTTTTGGGGTTTCCGTTGGGTTTCGTTGGGTTTTCCGTGGTCATCATGGTGGAAAAGTGTAAATTGTGGGTTTTGGAGAACATCAGGTAGGTTTATGAGGACTTTTGGGGCAGATTCATGGTTTTTAGGGTTTTCTTCTGTTTTTTCTAGTGATCCAGTGTGTTTTCGGCGTGTTTTTGACGTGTTTTGTGGTCTCCGTTGGGTTTCGTTGGGTTTTCCGTGGTCATCATGGTGGAAAAGTGTAAATTGTGGGTTTTGGAGAACATCAGGTAGATTTAGGGTGTTTTTGGGTGGATCTATGGTTTTGGGGGATTTTGTTCCAGTTTTGGGGTGATCGAATTCATTTTTGGGGTGTTTCTGCCGTGTTTTGGGTTCTTCGTTGGGTTTCGTTGGGTTTTCCGTTGTCATCATGGTGGAAAAGGGTAAATTGTTGGTTTTGGAGAACATCAGGTAGGTTTAGGTTGGTTTTGGGATTGGATCTATGGTTTTGGGGGATTTTCTTTTGTTTTTGGGGGTGATCCCGTTCTTTTTTGGGGTGTTTTTGACGTGTTTTGGGGTCTCCGTTGGTATTCCTTGGGTTTTCCGTGGTCATGGTGGTGGAAAATTGTAAATTGTGGGTTTTGGAGAACTTCAGGTAGGTTTAGGGGAATTTTGGGGTGGATTCATGGTATTTGGTCTTTTCTTCTGTTTTTTTTGGGTGATCCTGTTCTTTTTCGGGGTGTTTATGACGTGTTTTGGGGTCTCCGTTGGGTTTTAGTTGGGTTCTTGTTGGTCATCATGGTGGAAAAGGGTAAATTGTTGGTTTTGGAGAACATCAGGTAGGTTTAGGGGGACTTTTGGGGCAGAGTCATGTTTTTTGGTGTTTTCTTCTGTTTCTTGGGGTGGTCCCGTTCTTTTTTGGGAAATTTTTGAGGTGTTTGGGGGTCTCCGTTGGGTTTTGTTTTGTACTCGTTGGTCATCGTGGTGGAAAATGGTAAATTGTGGGTTTTGGAGAACATCAGGTAGGTTTAGGGTGGTTTTGGGATTGGATCCGTGCTTTTTGGGGATTTTCTTCCAGTTTATGGGTGATCCCTTTATTTTTGGGGTGTTCTTGACGTGTTTTGGTGTCTCGTTTTGGGTTTTCGTTTGGTTCATGTTGGTCATCCTGGTGAAAAAGTGTAAATTGTGGGTTTTGGAGAACATCAGGTAGGTTTAGGGGGACTTTTGGTGTGGATCTATGGCTTTTGGGGTTTTCTTTCGTTTTTAGGGTTTATCCCGTTCTTGTTTTGGGTGTTTTTGACTTCTTTTGGGGTCTCCGTTGGGTTTCGTTGGGTTTTCCATGGTCATCATGTTGGAAAATTGTAAATTGTGGGTTTTGGAGATCATCAGGTAGGTTTAGGGTGGTTTTGGGGTGGATCTATGATTTTGAAGGACTTTCTTCCAATTTTGGGGGTGATCCCTTTCTTTTTTTTTTTTCTTTTTTTTTTTTTTTTTTTTTTGACGTGTTTTGTGGTCTCCGTTGGGTTTCGTTGGGTTTTCCATGGTCATCAATGTGGAAAAGTGTAAATTGTGGGTTTTGGAGAACTTCAGGTTGGTTTAGGGGGATTTTTGGTGTGGATCTATGTCTTTTGGGGTTTTCTTTCGTTGTTGGGGTTGAACCAGTTCTTTTTTGGGGTGTTTTTGACGTTTTTGGGGTCTCCGTTGGGTTTTGTTGGGTTCTCGTTGGTCGTTAAGCTAAATGGGAGTGGATTGTGGGTTTTGAAGAAGATCAGGTGAGTTTAGGGTGATTTGGGAGGGAAATGCATAGTTTTGTTTTTTTTTTCTTCTGATCCAGTTCTTTTTTGGGGTGTTTTTGACGTGTTTTGGGGTTTCCGTTGCGTTTTGTTGAGTTCCTAATGGGTTTTATGGTGGGTGGGAGTGGATTTTGGGATTTGGAGAAGATCAGGTAGGTTTAAGGGTTTTCTTGGGGTTAAATCACGTATTTTCTTCTGATCCGGTTTGCTTTTGGGGTGTTTTTGAGGTGTTTTGGGGTTTCTGTTGCGTTTTGTTGAGTTCCTAATGGGTTTTATGGTGGTTGGGAGTGGACTTTGGGATTTGGAGAAGATCAGGTAGGTTTAGGGTGGTTTTGGGATTGGATCCATGCTTTTTGGGGATTTTCTTCCAGTTTTGGGGGTTATCCCGTTCTTTTTTTGGGGTGTTTTTGACATGTTTTGATGTCTCTGTTGGGTTTTGTTGGGTTTTCTGTTGGCATCTTGGTGGAAAAGGGTAAATTGTGGGTTTTGGAGAACTTCAGGTAGGTTTAGGGGGACTTTTGGGGTGGATTCATGGTATTTGGGGTTTTCTTCTGTTTTTTTGGGGAGATCCTGTTCTTTTTTTTTTTTTTTTTTTTTTTTTTTTTTGACATGTTTTTTGTCTCCATTGGGTTTCGTTGGGTTTTCCATGGTCATCATGGTGGAAAAGGGTAAATTTGTGGGTTTTGGAGAACATCAGGTAGGTTTAGGCTGGTTTTGGGATTGGATCTGTGCTTTTTGGGGATTTTCTTCCAGTTTATGGGTGATCCCTTTCTTTTTTGGGGTGTTTTTGACGTGTTTTGGTGTCTCCTTTTGGGTTTTCGTTTGGTTCATGTTGGTCATCATGGTGAAAATTGTAAATTTTTTGGGGGGGGAATTTTCTTCCAGTTTTGGGGGTGATTCCGTTCTTGTTTGGGGTGTTTTTGACTTGTTTTGGTGTCTCCGTTGGGTTTTAGTTGGATTCTCGTTGGTCCTTAAGGGAAATGGGAGTGGATTGTGGGTTTTGAAGAAGATCAGGTGAGTTTAGGGTGGTTTTGCGGGGAAATTCATAGTTTTTGGTGTTTTTTCTTCTGATTCAGTTCTTTTTTGGGGTGTTTTTGACGTGTTTTGGGGTCTCCGTTGGTTTTTGTTGGGTTCTTGTTGTTCATCATGGTGAAAACGGGTAAATTGTGGGTATTGGAGAACATCAGGTAGGTTTAGGGGGACTTTTGGGGTGGATCAACGGCTTTTAGGGTTTTCTTTCGGTTTTGGGGGTGATCCCGCTTTTTTTTGTGGTGTTTTTGACGTGTTTTGGGGTTTCCGTTGCGTTTTGTTGATTTCCTAATGTGTTTTAAGTTTGTTGGGAGTGGACTTTGGGATTTGGAGAACATCAGGTAGGTTTAGTGTGGTTTTGGGGTGGATCTATGTTTTTTTGGGGTTTTCTTTCTTTTTTAGGGGTTATCCTGTTCTTGTTTGGGGTGTTTTTGACTTGTTTTGGGGTCTCCGTTGGGTTTTAGTTGGATTCTCGTTGGTCCTTAAGGGAAATGGGAGTGGATTGTGGGTTTTGAAGAAGATCAGGTGAGTTTAGGGTGGTTTTGCGGGGAAATTCATAGTTTTTGGTGTTTTTTCTTCTGATTCAGTTCTTTTTTGGGGTGTTTTTGACGTGTTTTGGGGTTTCCGTTGGGTTTCGTTGAGTTCCTAATGGGTTTTATGGTGGTTGGGAGTGGACATTTGTATTTGGAGAACATCAGGTACGTTTAGAGTGGTTTTGGGATTGGATCCGTGCTTTTTGGGGTTTTCTTTGGTTTTGGGGGTGATCCTGTTCTTGTTTGGGGTGTTTTTGACGTGTTTTGGGTTCTCCGTTGGGTTTCGTTGGGTTTTCCGTGGTCATCATGGTGGAAAAGTGTAAATTGTGGGTTTTGGAGAACATCAGGTAGGTTTAGGTTGGTTTTGGGATTGGATCTATGGTTTTGGGGGATTTTCTTTTGTTTTTGGGGGTGATCCCGTTCTTTTTTGGGGTGTTTTTGACGTGTTTTGGGGTCTCCGTTGGTATTCCTTGGGTTTTCCGTGGTCATGGTGGTGGAAAATTGTAAATTGTGGGTTTTGGAGAACTTCAGGTAGGTTTAGGGGAATTTTGGGGTGGATTCATGGTATTTGGTCTTTTCTTCTGTTTTTTTTGGGTGATCCTGTTCTTTTTCGGGGTGTTTATGACGTGTTTTGGGGTCTCCGTTGGGTTTTAGTTGGGTTCTTGTTGGTCATCATGGTGGAAAAGGGTAAATTGTTGGTTTTGGAGAACATCAGGTAGGTTTAGGGGGACTTTTGGGGCAGAGTCATGTTTTTTGGTGTTTTCTTCTGTTTCTTGGGGTGGTCCCGTTCTTTTTTGGGAAATTTTTGAGGTGTTTGGGGGTCTCCGTTGGGTTTTGTTTTGTACTCGTTGGTCATCGTGGTGGAAAATGGTAAATTGTGGGTTTTGGAGAACATCAGGTAGGTTTAGGGTGGTTTTGGGATTGGATCCGTGCTTTTTGGGGATTTTCTTCCAGTTTATGGGTGATCCCTTTATTTTTGGGGTGTTCTTGACGTGTTTTGGTGTCTCGTTTTGGGTTTTCGTTTGGTTCATGTTGGTCATCCTGGTGAAAAAGTGTAAATTGTGGGTTTTGGAGAACATCAGGTAGGTTTAGGGGGACTTTTGGTGTGGATCTATGGCTTTTGGGGTTTTCTTTCGTTTTTAGGGTTTATCCCGTTCTTGTTTTGGGTGTTTTTGACTTCTTTTGGGGTCTCCGTTGGGTTTCGTTGGGTTTTCCATGGTCATCATGTTGGAAAATTGTAAATTGTGGGTTTTGGAGATCATCAGGTAGGTTTAGGGTGGTTTTGGGGTGGATCTATGATTTTGAAGGACTTTCTTCCAATTTTGGGGGTGAGGTGATCCCTTTCTTTTTTTTTTTTTTTTTTTTTTTTTTTTTTTTTTGACGTGTTTTGTGGTCTCCGTTGGGTTTCGTTGGGTTTTCCATGGTCATCAATGTGGAAAAGTGTAAATTGTGGGTTTTGGAGAACTTCAGGTTGGTTTAGGGGGATTTTTGGTGTGGATCTATGTCTTTTGGGGTTTTCTTTCGTTGTTGGGGTTGAACCAGTTCTTTTTTGGGGTGTTTTTGACGTTTTTGGGGTCTCCGTTGGGTTTTGTTGGGTTCTCGTTGGTCGTTAAGCTAAATGGGAGTGGATTGTGGGTTTTGAAGAAGATCAGGTGAGTTTAGGGTGATTTGGGAGGGAAATGCATAGTTTTGTTTTTTTTTTTCTTCTGATCCAGTTCTTTTTTGGGGTGTTTTTGACGTGTTTTGGGGTTTCCGTTGCGTTTTGTTGAGTTCCTAATGGGTTTTATGGTGGGTGGGAGTGGATTTTGGGATTTGGAGAAGATCAGGTAGGTTTAAGGGTTTTCTTGGGGTTAAATCACGTATTTTCTTCTGATCCGGTTTGCTTTTGGGGTGTTTTTGAGGTGTTTTGGGGTTTCTGTTGCATTTTGTTGAGTTCCTAATGGGTTTTATGGTGGTTGGGAGTGGACTTTGGGATTTGGAGAAGATCAGGTAGGTTTAGGGTGGTTTTGGGATTGGATCCATGCTTTTTGGGGATTTTCTTCCAGTTTTGGGGGTTATCCCGTTCTTTTTTGGGGTGTTTTTGACATGTTTTGATGTCTCTGTTGGGTTTTGTTGGGTTTTCTGTTGGCATCTTGGTGGAAAAGGGTAAATTGTGGGTTTTGGAGAACTTCAGGTAGGTTTAGGGGGACTTTTGGGGTGGATTCATGGTATTTGGGGTTTTCTTCTGTTTTTTTGGGGAGATCCTGTTCTTTTTTTTTTTTTTTTTTTTTTTTTTTTTTTTGACATGTTTTTTGTCTCCATTGGGTTTCGTTGGGTTTTCCATGGTCATCATGGTGGAAAAGGGTAAATTTGTGGGTTTTGGAGAACATCAGGTAGGTTTAGGCTGGTTTTGGGATTGGATCTGTGCTTTTTGGGGATTTTCTTCCAGTTTATGGGTGATCCCTTTCTTTTTTGGGGTGTTTTTGACGTGTTTTGGTGTCTCCTTTTGGGTTTTCGTTTGGTTCATGTTGGTCATCATGGTGAAAATTGTAAATTTTTTGGGGGGGGGAATTTTCTTCCAGTTTTGGGGGTGATTCCGTTCTTGTTTGGGGTGTTTTTGACTTGTTTTGGGGTCTCCGTTGGGTTTTAGTTGGATTCTCGTTGGTCCTTAAGGGAAATGGGAGTGGATTGTGGGTTTTGAAGAAGATCAGGTGAGTTTAGGGTGGTTTTGCGGGGAAATTCATAGTTTTTGGTGTTTTTTCTTCTGATTCAGTTCTTTTTTGGGGTGTTTTTGACGTGTTTTGGGGTCTCCGTTGGTTTTTGTTGGGTTCTTGTTGTTCATCATGGTGAAAACGGGTAAATTGTGGGTATTGGAGAACATCAGGTAGGTTTAGGGGGACTTTTGGGGTGGATCAACGGCTTTTAGGGTTTTCTTTCGGTTTTGGGGGTGATCCCGCTTTTTTTTTGTGGTGTTTTTGACGTGTTTTGGGGTTTCCGTTGCGTTTTGTTGATTTCCTAATGTGTTTTAAGTTTGTTGGGAGTGGACTTTGGGATTTGGAGAACATCAGGTAGGTTTAGTGTGGTTTTGGGGTGGATCTATGTTTTTTTGGGGTTTTCTTTCTTTTTTAGGGGTTATCCTGTTCTTGTTTGGGGTGTTTTTGACTTGTTTTGGGGTCTCCGTTGGGTTTTAGTTGGATTCTCGTTGGTCCTTAAGGGAAATGGGAGTGGATTGTGGGTTTTGAAGAAGATCAGGTGAGTTTAGGGTGGTTTTGCGGGGAAATTCATAGTTTTTGGTGTTTTTTCTTCTGATTCAGTTCTTTTTTGGGGTGTTTTTGACGTGTTTTGGGGTTTCCGTTGGGTTTCGTTGAGTTCCTAATGGGTTTTATGGTGGTTGGGAGTGGACATTTGTATTTGGAGAACATCAGGTACGTTTAGAGTGGTTTTGGGATTGGATCCGTGCTTTTTGGGGTTTTCTTTGGTTTTGGGGGTGATCCTGTTCTTGTTTGGGGTGTTTTTGACGTGTTTTGGGTTCTCCGTTGGGTTTCGTTGGGTTTTCCGTGGTCATCATGGTGGAAAAGTGTAAATTGTGGGTTTTGGAGAACATCAGGTAGGTTTATGAGGACTTTTGGGGCAGATTCATGGTTTTTAGGGTTTTCTTCTGTTTTTTCTAGTGATCCAGTTGGTTTTCGGTGTGTTTTTGACGTGTTTTGTGGTCTCCGTTGGGTTTCGTTGGGTTTTCCGTGGTCATCATGGTGGAAAAGTGTAAATTGTGGGTTTTGGAGAACATCAGGTAGATTTAGGGTGTTTTTGGGGTGGATCTATGGTTTTGGGGGATTTTGTTCCAGTTTTGGGGTGATCGAATTCATTTTTGGGGTGTTTCTGCCGTGTTTTGGGTTCTTCGTTGGGTTTCGTTGGGTTTTCCGTTGTCATCATGGTGGAAAAGTGTAAATTGTGGGTTTTGGAGAACATCAGGTAGGTTTAGGGGGACTTTTGGGGTGGATTCATGATATATGGGGTTTTCTTCTGTTTTTGTTTTTTTTTTTTGGGGGGGGGTGATCCAATTCATTTTGGGGGTGTTTTTGACGTGTTTTGGGGTCTCCATTGGGTTTCGTTGGGTTTTCCGTGGTCATCATGGTGGAAAAGGGTAAATTGTTGGTTTTGGAGAACATCAGGTAGGTTTAGGTTGGTTTTGGGATTGGATCTATGGTTTTGGGGGATTTTCTTTTGTTTTTGGGGGTGATCCCGTTCTTTTTTGGGGTGTTTTTGACGTGTTTTGGGGTCTCCGTTGGTATTCCTTGGGTTTTCCGTGGTCATGGTGGTGGAAAATTGTAAATTGTGTGTTTTGGAGAACTTCAGGTAGGTTTAGGGGGACTTTTGGGGCAGAGTCATGTTTTTTGGTGTTTTCTTCTGTTTCTTGGGGTGGTCCCGTTCTTTTTTGGGAAATTTTTGAGGTGTTTGGGGGTCTCCGTTGGGTTTTGTTGTGTACTCGTTGGTCATCGTGGTGGAAAATGGTAAATTGTGGGTTTTGGAGAACATCAGGTAGGTTTAGGTTGGTTTTGGGATTGGATCTATGGTTTTGGGGGATTTTCTTTTGTTTTTGGGGGTGATCCCGTTCTTTTTTGGGGTGTTTTTGACTTCTTTTGGGGTCTCCGTTGGGTTTCGTTGGGTTTTCCATGGTCATCATGTTGGAAAATTGTAAATTGTGGGTTTTGGAGATCATCAGGTAGGTTTAGGGTGGTTTTGGGGTGGATCTATGATTTTGAAGGATTTTTTTCCAATTTTGGGGGTGATCCCTTTCTTTTTTTTTTTTTTTTTTTTTTTTTTTTGACGTGTTTTGTGGTCTCCGTTGGGTTTTGTTGGGTTTTCCATGGTCATCAATGTGGAAAAGTGTAAATTGTGGGTTTTGGAGAACTTCAGGTTGGTTTAGGGGGATTTTTGGTGTGGATCTATGTCTTTTGGGGTTTTCTTTCGTTGTTGGGGTTGAACCAGTTCTTTTTTGGGATGTTTTTGACGTTTTTGGGGTCTCCGTTGGGTTTTGTTGGGTTCTCGTTGGTCGTTAAGCTAAATGGGAGTGGATTGTGGGTTTTGAAGAAGATCAGGTGAGTTTAGGGTGATTTGGGAGGGAAATGCATAGTTTTGTTTTTTTTTTTCTTCTGATCCAGTTCTTTTTTGGGGTGTTTTTGACGTGTTTTGGGGTTTCCGTTGCGTTATGTTGAGTTCCTAATGGGTTTTACGGTGGGTGGGAGTGGATTTTGGGATTTGGAGAAGATCACGTAGGTTTAAGGGTTTTCTTGGGGTTAAATCACGTATTTTCTTCTGATCCGGTTTGCTTTTGGGGTGTTTTTGAGGTGTTTTGGGGTTTCTGTTGCGTTTTGTTGAGTTCCTAATGGGTTTTATGGTGGTTGGGAGTGGACTTTGGGATTTGGAGAAGATCAGGTAGGTTTAGGGTGGTTTTGGGATTGGATCCATGCTTTTTGGGGATTTTCTTCCAGTTTGGGGGGTTATCCCGTTCTTTTTTGGGGTGTTTTTGACATGTTTTGATGTCTCTGTTGGGTTTTGTTGGGTTTTCTGTTGGCATCTTGGTGGAAAAGGGTAAATTGTGGGTTTTGGAGAACTTCAGGTAGGTTTAGGGGGACTTTTGGGGTGGATTCATGGTATTTGGGGTTTTCTTCTGTTTTTTTGGGGAGATCCTGTTCTTTTTTTTTTTTTTTTTTTTTTTTTTTTTGACATGTTTTTTGTCTCCATTGGGTTTCGTTGGGTTTTCCATGGTCATCATGGTGGAAAAGGGTAAATTTGTGGGTTTTGGAGAACATCAGGTAGGTTTAGGGTGGTTTTGGGATTGGATCTGTGCTTTTTGGGGATTTTCTTCCAGTTTATGGGTGATCCCTTTCTTTTTTGGGGTGTTTTTGACGTGTTTTGGTGTCTCCTTTTGGGTTTTCATTTGGTTCATGTTGGTCATCATGGTGAAAATTGTAAATTTTTTGGGGGGGGGGAATTTTCTTCCAGTTTTGGGGGTGATCCCGTTCTTTTTTGGGGTGTTTTTGACATGTTTTGGGGTCTCTGTTGGGTTTTGTTGGGTTCTTGTGTTTCATCCTGTTGGAAAAGTTTAACTTGCGTGTTTTGGAGAACATCAGGTAGGTTTAGTGTCGTTTTGGGGTGGATCTATGTTTTTGGGGGATTTTCTTCCAGTTTTGGGGGTGATTCCGTTCTTGTTTGGGGTGTTTTTGACTTGTTTTGGGGTCTCCGTTGGGTTTTAGTTGGATTCTCGTTGGTCCTTAAGGGAAATGGGAGTGGATTGTGGGTTTTGAAGAAGATCAGGTGAGTTTAGGGTGGTTTTGCGGGGAAATTCATAGTTTTTGGTGTTTTTTCTTCTGATTCAGTTCTTTTTTGGGGTGTTTTTGACGTGTTTTGGGGTCTCCGTTGGTTTTTGTTGGGTTCTTGTTGTTCATCATGGTGAAAACGGGTAAATTGTGGGTATTGGAGAACATCAGGTAGGTTTAGGGGGACTTTTGGGGTGGATCAACGGCTTTTAGGGTTTTCTTTCGGTTTTGGGGGTGATCCCGCTTTTTTTTTGTGGTGTTTTTGACGTGTTTTGGGGTTTCCGTTGCGTTTTGTTGATTTCCTAATGTGTTTTAAGTTTGTTGGGAGTGGACTTTGGGATTTGGAGAACATCAGGTAGGTTTAGTGTGGTTTTGGGGTGGATCTATGTTTTTTTGGGGTTTTCTTTCTTTTTTAGGGGTTATCCTGTTCTTGTTTGGGGTGTTTTTGACTTGTTTTGGGGTCTCCGTTGGGTTTTAGTTGGATTCTCGTTGGTCCTTAAGGGAAATGGGAGTGGATTGTGGGTTTTGAAGAAGATCAGGTGAGTTTAGGGTGGTTTTGCGGGGAAATTCATAGTTTTTGGTGTTTTTTCTTCTGATTCAGTTATTTTTTGGGGTGTTTTTAACATATTTTGGGGTTTCCGTTGGGTTTCGTTGGGTTTTCCGTGGTCATCATGGTGGAAAAGTGTAAATTGTGGGTTTTGGAGAACATCAGGTAGGTTTATGAGGACTTTTGGGGCAGATTCATGGTTTTTAGGGTTTTCTTCTGTTTTTTCTAGTGATCCAGTGTGTTTTCGGCGTGTTTTTGACGTGTTTTGTGGTCTCCGTTGGGTTTCGTTGGGTTTTCCGTGGTCATCATGGTGGAAAAGTGTAAATTGTGGGTTTTGGAGAACATCAGGTAGATTTAGGGTGTTTTTGGGTGGATCTATGGTTTTGGGGGATTTTGTTCCAGTTTTGGGGTGATCGAATTCATTTTTGGGGTGTTTCTGCCGTGTTTTGGGTTCTTCGTTGGGTTTCGTTGGGTTTTCCGTTGTCATCATGGTGGAAAAGGGTAAATTGTGGCTTTTGGAGAACATCAGGTAGGTTTAGGTTGGTTTTGGGATTGGATCTATGGTTTTGGGGGTTTTCTTTTGTTTTTGGGGGTGATCCCGTTCTTGTTTTGGGTGTTTTTGACTTCTTTTGGGGTCTCCGTTGGGTTTCGTTGGGTTTTCCATGGTCGTCATGTTGGAAAATTGTCAATTGTCGGTTTTGGAGATCATCAGGTAGGTTTAGGGTGGTTTTGGGGTGGATCTATGATTTTGAAGGATTTTCTTCCAATTTTGGGGGTGATCCCTTTCTTTTTTTTTTTTTTTTTTTTTTTTTTTTTGACGTGTTTTGTGGTCTCCGTTGGGTTTTGTTGGGTTTTCCATGGTCATCAATGTGGAAAAGTGTAAATTGTGGGTTTTGGAGAACTTCAGGTTGGTTTAGGGGGATTTTTGGTGTGGATCTATGTCTTTTGGGGTTTTCTTTCGTTGTTGGGGTTGAACCAGTTCTTTTTTGGGGTGTTTTTGACGTTTTTGGGGTCTCCGTTGGGTTTTGTTGGGTTCTCGTTGGTCGTTAAGCTAAATGGGAGTGGATTGTGGGTTTTGAAGAAGATCAGGTGAGTTTAGGGTGATTTGGGAGGGAAATGCATAGTTTTGTTTTTTTTTTCTTCTGATCCAGTTCTTTTTTGGGGTGTTTTTGACGTGTTTTGGGGTTTCCGTTGCGTTATGTTGAGTTCCTAATGGGTTTTATGGTGGGTGGGAGTGGATTTTGGGATTTGGAGAAGATCAGGTAGGTTTAAGGGTTTTCTTGGGGTTAAATCACGTATTTTCTTCTGATCCGGTTTGCTTTTGGGGTGTTTTTGAGGTGTTTTGGGGTTTCTGTTGCGTTTTGTTGAGTTCCTAATGGGTTTTATGGTGGTTGGGAGTGGACTTTGGGATTTGGAGAAGATCAGGTAGGTTTAGGGTGGTTTTGGGATTGGATCCATGCTTTTTGGGGATTTTCTTCCAGTTTGGGGGGTTATCCCGTTCTTTTTTGGGGTGTTTTTGACATGTTTTGATGTCTCTGTTGGGTTTTGTTGGGTTTTCTGTTGGCATCTTGGTGGAAAAGGGTAAATTGTGGGTTTTGGAGAA
>NW_028137404.1:0-6000 GCF_965140915.1 Aythya marila | reverse complement strand
TGACTAAACAAACTATTTCAAAATCATATCTATGAATACATTTGTAAGCTTAGACTTTTGCCTGTTAAACATCTATGATGTATTTTCTGCTCTTTTTCATAAATGCAATATTTAAGAGCTATTACACAGCTTTCAACTCCTTCTTGGTGTGTTCTTTATATTATAACAAGTGAAGAAAAGTTCCTGATTTCAATTAACAAGGATATGTACAGATCTGATCCTCTAGAGGTATTCTCTCTTGTGTGTTGAACAAGAGCTTTTCCACTGAATAATGTCCTTGGAAAAGTTGACAGAAACTACTTCAGCAAATATCTCTATGACCATGAAAACGTTATAGGCCTTCCTTTTTCATGTTTCCATCAGGTAGAAAGAAGCAAACTCTCAGGGCAGAGATTCAGCAGCCCAAGAGAGGTGAATCATACCATAAGGTACATCCATAGATCCCTGTAGTGAGGCTGATCATGTATTATCAGTAGATACAAGCACAAATATACACTATTGATACACGTATATACATGGTAGGTAACATAGATCAACACAGACACATTCAGCTCTCACCCGAACACAGACAGCACCAACAGTCTCATCCCACTCCCTTCTCTGGCTGAGCAGGGTGGAAGCTGGCTAATGAGAAAATATGTATATATACATTAATAAATATGTATATATGTATACATATCTACAGTATGGATCACGCCAGAAGATAGTCTCAGCCACTGTGTGCTCTGTAGCTGCCTCTGGATCCCAGTGTCCCCAGTTTCTGGCACCTGGGCACAAGAATACTCAAGACCACAGCTTCACTGCAGCTGCTGGTACAGAATGCCTCATTCAAAGATAAACACACAGACAGTCACACACATGCAAAGCTCACTGATACCCCTCTTGGTAGCCAGCTGACATTGACTTTTCTCTAACAGACACACGTCTCACCCCATGCCCTGAGGCCTCACATGCAGCTGTCCTGGAACTCCCCTGGCCCTTCCAGTATCCAGCTCCTCACATGGTCTTACTATTAGAGACACTCTTGGCTTACAGCTACCTTCACCTGCTCACCAGTTAGTCCAGCTTGATCTTCCCTGGCTGTACTTGGTCTGTCTGAGATGGAGTTTACTTTCATCATAGCAGCTCTACAGTGCTGTGCTTTGCATTTGTGGCCAAAACAATGCTGATAACACAACAGCGTTCAGCTGTTGCTGAACAGTTATTACACAGCATCAAGGTTTTATTTCTTCTGCCCCACCAAAAGCTGATAGGCTGGAGGTGGATAAGAACCTGGAAAGGGACACAAGCAGGGCAGCTAACCCAAACTGACCAAAAGGATATTCCATACCATAGAAACACCATATTCAGCTATAAAAAGCTCAAGAAAAATCAGAGTAAGGGGGGGCATTTCTGGTTATGGTGTTTGACTTCCCAAGTAACCATTAGGTGTGCTGAGGCCCTGTTCTCCAGGAAGTGGCTGGATATGCGCCTGCTGATGGGAAGTAGTGATTTATTTACTCTTGCTGCTTTCCTTGTTAAACTGTCGTCGTCTCAGCCCACATCTCTTCTCACCTTCCTTCCATTTTCTCCCTGTCCTTTGAGAGAAAAGTGTGAAAGAGAGGCAGAATGGATGTTTGCTTGTTGGCCAGGGGCAACCCACCACACTGACAGTATCGTGGTCCCTTGTACACCTATATTCCCTCCGTTTTCTGCACCATGGATGCACAGGTCCGTGTGACCTGAGGTCCTACTCCAGTTTCTGTCATTCAGATCCCCCTAAACACGCATATGAAATAGAGTGTCCCTCACCTGGGGAAAAAGTTAGAAATAAATTTTAATAAAAAGTTAGGACAGACTGCACTGTTCATGTATAAAGTGTACTGACCAGCAACCTTTACAAGTTACAAATGTTCCCTTTCTGTCCCCTCATCCCTTTATTTTCCCTTGCTTGTTCCTCCCCAGGTCAACTAGATCTATCTTTATGTCTGTCTTTGTTTCCTTGTCTAAACATCCCATAAAAGGTCCTGTGTGATCCCCAAATGCTCTCCCTCTGCACCTCAGAATGTGTCCCATACTTCTAGGCAGTGTCCACCTTCAGTCCAAAATGTACTCTGGCATTCGCTCATTGGTGTGCACTTGCTGCCTGGAAGGCCAACTGTATCCTGTGCTGCATTCATCTTGATTTCACCCTGAACACTGGGCCTGAGGGTCTCCTGAGACATCTGTGGGAGAGAGGCTCAGGCGGGGTGCCCCTTTCTCTGAGTTCTTGAATTGTGTTCATATCCCCTGTTATAGTGCCCTTATACTCCTGTGTGGAGACGGGATATCTGATTATAGCCAATGGATTTTGTGACAGTTAAGACAGGGTATTATTTGAGTTCCCATCCCACCATTGTCTCTCTCTGTTTGTGGGTGTGCAAATGAGCTTTTACCACACAACACAATCCATATATTATTATTATTATTGTTGTTATTGTTATTATTATTATTTTCCTGTTCCCTAGGTTAATCTTTCTATTATAACACAATTAAGGAAGATAAGTTTCAGGGGCTTTTATCAACATCAAATTAGAAAAATAATTATTATATTAGGTAACACAGGCCCTGCCCAAAGTTGCACCAGAGTGAATTGCAGACTACTGTCAATGCTTTTAACTAAATATGATCAGTTGGAAAGGGAGAGTGTTACGCTGTCTCCTCTGGAATGCATTTCCATCTGGATTACTGTTCAATTAATTAATCTGCCTGTCACTACTTACCCCTTTTACCCCTTGATCTATAAATTCTGTGTTTATTATTATTATTATTATTACATTGCTTTTCATTGAAATGGATTACACACATAGCATAATGTGTAGTGTTTGTGCAAGGTCTTTATGTGTATGTAGTTACACAGTCCATGTAACTACATGGACATGCTACTACAGTAGCATTGTGTGAGTCCAGCTCACACAATGCTACTGGATTGTAATAATACACAGGATATAATTTGTAAGATCATATGCGACCATTTTCCAGCAAGTTCTTGCTAGAGATGTAGGTAAAGATTTCTCTGAGACATTTTGATTTATTTTTTGACATCACAAAACCTAAAAAAATGATGTGAAAGGCAGATTCAGGTTACTCATACAGAAACAAAAATCTCTCCTGGTAGTAAGGATACTGAAGCACTCAACCAGAGCATGTAGAGTCATTGTCTGATCCCCATTGCTGGAAATTTTTCAGAACAGATTGATAAAAACAACTGTACAGAACAATACTGACAGAGTCACTACTGACTTTGGGTAAAAATAAGCTAGTCATCTTGTCAAGACCATTTTTTCATCAGAAAATGTTATTTTTATGATCCTTAGAGATGTACCACCCTTTCACCAAACAGTGACTGACAAAGATGCTGGAGACTGAATCCTTATTTTTTATTATTTTTTTTATAAAAAGAAACAATACCAGACTTTGGATAAATTTTTAATTTTATGTTCACATATGTCAACCCTAAAATATAGCAAGATGACATCCTTCTTGTACTGGGGTCTTCAGACCTGGATGCAGTACTCCAAGTGGAACTTCACAAAAGCAGAGCAGAGGGGGACAATCACCTGTCTTGATCTGCTAGCTACACCTCTTTTGATGTAGCCCAGGATGGAGTTGGCCTTCTGGACTGCAAGTGAACACTGATGGCTCATTATGAGGTTTTTGTCGACCGAAATCCCCAAGTCCTTCTCTGCAGGGCTGCTCTCAATGAGTTCCTCTCCCAGTTTGTACTCATGTCTCAGATTGCAGTCCTAGATATGAGTACAAACTGGGAGAAGAAATCCCAGGTTGTCCAGAGAAGATGTGGATGTCCTGTGCCTGTGGTGGAGGTGTTCAAATCCAGGTTGGATGGGGCCCTGGGCAACCTGATCTAGTGGGTGGCATCCCCGCCCATGGTGGAGAAATTGGATCTAGATGATTTTTAAGGCCCCTTGCAACCCAAGCCTTTCTAAGATTCTGTGATTCTACGACAGACATTCAAGCCTGGTCCAACAATGAATGAATCTGCCCCAGCAATTTCAGTCTATTGACTGAGTCTTTGTTCCCAAAATGGATTCTGCCCCAGCAACAAATTCAGATACTAAGATAAACTGGGTGCTCCTTTGATGCAGATACATTTTCCTCTCTATGTAGGGTGCTTCCGTAAAGAACCAAGACACCACACTTTTATGCTATTGTTGTCTGGTGACATTTGCCACCTTAGAGAAGAACCAAAAATAACCTAAAAGACAATACATCTACTCTCTTGTCCAGAACTGTTCCCATATCTGGAGCAGTTCTGGACCAGCTGCTGCCTGTGGGAAGCCCACACCAGATCAGTTCATCAAGGACTGTATCCTCAGTTCATCAAGGACTGTATCCCGTGGGTGGGACCCCACAGCACAGGGGACAAGAATGACCGAGAAAGAGTGGCAGAGAAGAAGCGCTGTAGACTGACCATAGACCCCATTCCCCCGTTCCCCTGCGCCAGTCGAGGGGAGGAGGTGGAATAGAGTGGAGGGAAGGGGGAAAGGTGCTTTTGGTTGCTTTCCTTTGTTTCTCACTTCTCTAGCTTGTTAGTAATAAGCAATAGATCTTACTATCTCCCTATGCAGAGTCTGTTTTGCCCGTTACAATAATTACTGCGTGATCTTCTTGTCCTTATCTCAACCTTTGAGCCCTTTTCATCATATTTTCTCCTCAGTCCTCTTTGAGGAGGGGGAGTGAGAGAGCGGCTGTGGTGGAGCTCAGCTGTCCACTCGAGTGGAACCACGACACACGTTAACTTTAAAAAAATATATATTATCATTGTTTATTTATCATCCTCCCCTCCTCCCCCCTCCCTCCCCCCCCCCCCCCCCCCAAATGGTAGAAACATGGTAGAAACAGAATTGCATCATTAGGCTAAATATAGTTTCACTCAGGGAGGCTTAGTATAACAAGGACTGCAACTGAGTATGGAGCTGTCATGCTGCTGTTGTGCATAGTGTGAAACCACTTCTCTCTGGCAGATATTTTCCATCTACATTCAGGTGAACAATATCACCCTGGGAGAACCTCTGCTTCTCTGTGGATGAACTGTTCCTGGAAACCATGATAATATTGCTATCTTGGTGAAACATGCAGATATCCCTTTGTAGGTTCAGTTTCTGAACCCTGAATGTAGGGAGACAGGTTTTGGTAATGAAACATCTAATATCTACAGAGGAAGGGACTTTAACTAGAGCCAAACATTTCCCTACTGAGTATATTTTGACTGCACTTTGACAGGCATTTCTTAGGCACAAGTTGTAGAGCAGAGATTTACAACTTAAAGCTGGTGATTGCACTACTAAAGACAATATAGAGTCTTTGCTGAACTTGGGCTTCAGCAGCAAGGGAGTAAAAGGCTAAATTAAATATGTTATACATATTAGCAGTACTAGCATATAATATATATTATTTATTTATTATATGGTATACAGTATATACTATAACAATTACTTCTATTTCATATAGTGACAGAGTATATTTACAGTGTATATTTTATACTATATAATATACAGCATATAGTATGTAATATGCAAAATATACTGCATAATATAATATAAATTATAATATAATAAATTATAATATAACGTAACATAACGTAACATAACGTAACGTAACTTAATGAAATATAAACATATACTACATAAGGAGACCCCTGCAAGTAGGTAAGGAGCTATTGGGAAAATTTCAACAGAAGAAGAAAGTGTACATGATATGTAAGAAGGAACAGACCACTTGGGTGGAATATAGGAACATTGTCAGGGAATGAAGGTATGCAATGAGGAAGGGCAAGGCTTGCTTAGAATTAAATTTATCAAGAGACAAAAAGGATGACAAGAAGGGTTACTTCAAATACATCAGCAGCAAAAGGAAGAACAAATAAAATGTGAGTGTGCTGCTAAATGAGGTGGGTGACTTGGTGATGGCAGATACAGAGAAGGAGGAGTTACTGAATGCCTTCTTTACTTTGGTCTTCAC
>NW_028137405.1:10000-20000 GCF_965140915.1 Aythya marila | reverse complement strand
GGTTACGGTTAGGGTTAGGGTTAGGTTTACGGTTAGGGTTAGTGTTATGGTTAGGGTTAGGGTTAGGGTTAGGGTTAGGGTTAGGGTTAGTGTTAGGGTTAGGGTTAGGATTAGTGTTCTCTTAGGGTTAGGGTTAGGGTTAGGGTTAGGGTTAGGTTTAGGATTAGGGTTAGGGTTAGGGTTAGTGTTCTCTTAGGGTTAGGGTTAGGGTTGGGGTTAGGGGTAGGGTTTGGGTTAGGGTAGGGTTAGTGTCCTCTTAGTGTTAGGGTTAGGGTTTGGGTTAGGATTAGGGTTAGGGTTAGGATAAGGGTTAGTGTTCTCTTAGGGTTAGGGTTAGGGTTGGGGTTGGGGGTAGCGTTTGGGTTAGGGTAGGGTTAGTGTCCTCTTAGGGTTAGGGTTAGGGTTAGGGTTAGGTTTAAAGTTAGGGTTAGGTTTAGCGTTAGTGTTAGTGTTAGGGTTAGGGTTAGGGTTAGGGTTACGGTTAGGGTTAGGGTTAGTGTTAGGGTTAGTGTTAGGGTTACGGTTAGGGTTAGGGTTAGGGTTAGGGTTAGGGTTAGGGTTAGGGTTAGGTTTAGCGTTCTCTTAGGGTTAGGGTTAGGATTAGGGTTAGGTTTCGGGTTCTCTTAGGGTTAGGGTTAGGGTTAGGTTTAGGGTTAGGGTTAGGGTTAAAGTTAGGCTTAGGCTTAGGCTTAGGGTTAGGTATAGGGTTAGGGTTAGGGTTAGTGTTCATTTAGCGTTAGGGTTAGGGTTAGGGTTAGGGTTAGGGTTAGGGATAAAGTTAGGGATAGTTTTCAGGTTAGGGTTAGGGTTAGGGTTAGGGTTCTCTTAGGGTTAGGGTTAGGGTTAGTGTTAGGTTTAGTGTTAGGTTTACGGTTAGGGTTAGGGTTAGGGTTAGGGTTAGGGTTAGGGATAGGGTTGGGGTTAGGGTTAGGGTTAGGGTTAGGGTTAGGGTTAGGGTTAGGGTTAGGGTTAGGGTTAGGGTTAGGGTTAGGGATAGGTTTAGGGTTAGGGTTAGGGTTAGCGTTAGGTTTCTCTTAGGGTTAGGGTTAGGGTTAGGGTTAGGGTTACGGTTAGGGTTAGGGTTAGGGTTAGGGTTAGGGTTAGGGTTAGGGTTAGGGTTAGGTTTAGGGTTAGTGTTCTCTTAGGGTTATGGTTAGGGTTAGGTTTAGGTTTAGGGTTAGGGTGTTAGGGTTAGTGTTAGGGTAGTGTAAAGGTTCTCTTAGGGTTAGGGTTAGGGGTTAGGGTTAGGGTTAGGGTTAGGGTTAGGGTTAGGGTTAAGGTTAGGGTTAGGGTTAGTGTTATCTTATTGCTAGGGTTAGGGTTAGGGTTAGGGTTAGGGTTAGGGTTAGGGTTAGGGTTAGGGTAGGGTTAGGGTAGGGTTAGGGTTAGGGTTAGGGTTAGGGTTAGGGTTAGGGTTAGGGCTAGGGTTAGGGTTAGGCTAGGGTTAGGCTTAGGGTTTGTGTTCTCCTAGGGTTAGGATTAGGGTAAGGGTTAGGGTTAGTTTTAGGGTTAGGGTTAGTGTTACGATTAGGGTTTGGTTTAGTGTTAAGTTTAGGGTTAGGGTTAGGGTAACGGTTAGGGTTAGGTTTAGGGTTAGGGTTAGGGTTAGGGTTAGGGTTCGGGTTAGGTTTAGGGTTCTCTTAGGGTTAGGGTTAGGATTACGGTTAGGTTTCGGGTTCTCTTAGGGTTCGTGTTAGGCTTAGGCTTAAGCTTAGGATTAGGTATAGGGTTAGGGTTAGGGTTAGGGTTAGTGTTCTCTTAGCGTTAGGGTTAGGGTTAGGGTTACGGTTAGGGTTAGTGTTAGGTTTAGGGTTAGGGTTAGGGTTAGGTTTAGGGTTAGGGTTAGGGTTAGGGATAGGGATAGGGTTAGGGATAGGGTTAGGGTTAGGGTTAGGGATAGGTTTAGGGTTAGGGTTAGGGTTAGGGTTAGGGTTCTCTAAGGTTTTGTGTTAGGGTTAGGGTTAGGGTTAGGGTTAGGGTTACGGTTAGGGTTAGGGTTAGGGTTAGAGTTAGGTTCAGGGTTAGTGTTCTCTTAGGGTTAGGGTTAGTGTTAGGTTTAGGTTTAGGGTTAGGGTTAGTGTTAGGGGTAGTGTTAAGGTTCTCTTAGGGTTAGGGTTAGGGTTAGGGTTAGGGTTAGGGTTAGGGTTAGGGTTAGGGTTAGGGTTAGGGTTAGGGTTAGGGTTAGTGTTCTCTTAGGTTTAGTGTTAGGGTTAGGGTTAGGGTTAAAGTTAGGGTTAGGGTTAGGTTTAGGGTTAGGGTTAGGGTTAGGGTTAGGGTTAGGGTTACGGTCACAGTTAGTGTTCTGTTAGTGTTAGGGTTAGGGTTAGGGTTAGGTTTAGGGTTCTCTTAGGGTTAGGGTTAGGGTTAGGTTTAGGGTTAGGGTTAGGGTTAGGGTTAGGGTTAAGCTTAGGCTTAGGCTTAGGGTTAGGGTTAGGGTTAGGGTTAGGGTTAGGGTTAGTGTTCTCTTAGCGTTAGGGTTAGGGTTAGGGTTAGGGTTAGGGTTAGGGTTACGGTTAGGGTTAGGGTTAGGTTTACGGTTAGGGTTAGTGTTATGGTTAGGGTTAGGGTTAGGGTTAGGGTTAGGGGTAGGGTTAGTGTTAGGGTTAGGGTTAGGATTAGTGTTCTCTTAGGGTTAGGGTTAGGGTTAGGGTTAGGGTTAGGGTTAGGTATAGGATTAGGGTTAGGGTTAGGGTTAGGGTTAGTGTTCTCTTAGGGTTAGGGTTAGGGTTGGGGTTAGGGGTAGGGTTTGGGTTAGGGTAGGGTTAGTGTCCTCTTAGTGTTAGGGTTAGGGTTTGGGTTAGGATTAGGGTTAGGGTTAGGATAAGGGTTAGTGTTCTCTTAGGGTTAGGGTTAGGGTTGGGGTTGGGGGTAGCGTTTGGGTTAGGGTAGGGTTAGTGTCCTCTTAGGGTTAGGGTTAGGGTTAGGGTTAGGTTTAAAGTTAGGGTTAGGTTTAGCGTTAGTGTTAGTGTTAGGGTTAGGGTTAGGGTTAGGGTTACGGTTAGGGTTAGGGTTAGTGTTAGGGTTAGTGTTAGGGTTACGGTTAGGGTTAGGGTTAGGGTTAGGGTTAGGGTTAGGGTTAGGGTTAGGTTTAGCGTTCTCTTAGGGTTAGGGTTAGGATTAGGGTTAGGTTTCGGGTTCTCTTAGGGTTAGGGTTAGGGTTAGGTTTAGGGTTAGGGTTAGGGTTAAAGTTAGGCTTAGGCTTAGGCTTAGGGTTAGGTATAGGGTTAGGGTTAGGGTTAGGGTTAGTGTTCATTTAGCGTTAGGGTTAGGGTTAGGGTTAGGGTTAGGGATAAAGTTAGGGATAGTTTTCAGGTTAGGGTTAGGGTTAGGGTTAGGGTTCTCTTAGGGTTAGGGTTAGGGTTAGTGTTAGGTTTAGTGTTAGGTTTACGGTTAGGGTTAGGGTTAGGGTTAGGGTTAGGGTTAGGGATAGGGTTGGGGTTAGGGTTAGGGTTAGGGTTAGGGTTAGGGTTAGGGTTAGGGTTAGGGTTAGGGTTAGGGTTAGGGTTAGGGATAGGTTTAGGGTTAGGGTTAGGGTTAGCGTTAGGTTTCTCTTAGGGTTAGGGTTAGGGTTAGGGTTAGGGTTACGGTTAGGGTTAGGGTTAGGGTTAGGGTTAGGGTTAGGGTTAGGTTTAGGGTTAGTGTTCTCTTAGGTTTATGGTTAGGGTTAGGTTTAGGTTTAGGGTTAGGGTTAGTGTTAGGGGTAGTGTAAAGGTTCTCTTAGGGTTAGGGTTAGGGTTAGGGTTAGGGTTAGGGTTAGGGTTAGGGTTAGGGTTAGGTTTAGGGCTAGGGTTAGTGTTCTCTTAGGGTTAGTGTTAGGGTTAGGGTTATGGTTAAAGTTAGGGTTAGGGTTAATTATAGGGTTAGAGTTAGGTTAAGGGTTAGGGTTAGGGTTAGGGTTAGGGTTAGGCTTAGGGTTAGGATTAGTGTTCTCTTAGGGTTAGGGTTAGGGTTAGGGTTAGGTTTAGGATTAGAGTTAGGGTTAGGTTTAGGGTTAGTGTTCTCTTAGGGTTAGGGTTAGGGTTGGGGTTAGGGGTAGGGTTTGGGTTAGGGTAGGGTTAGTGTCCTCTTAGTGTTAGGGTAAGGGTTAGGGTTAGGGTTAGCGTTCTCTTATGGTTAGTGTTATGGTTAGGTTTAAAGTTAGGGTTAGGGTTAGGGTTAGGGTTAGGGTTAGGGTTAGGGTTACGGTTAGGGTTAGGGTTAGGGTTAGGGTTAGGGTTAGGGTTACTGTTATGGTTAGGTTTACGGTTAGAGATAGGTTTAGTTTTAGGGTAAACTGTTAGGGTTAGGTTTAGGGTTAGGGTTCTGTTAGGGTTAGGTTTAGGGTTAGGGTTAGGGTAAGGGTTAGGGTTAGGGTTAGGATTAGGGATAGTTTTAGGGTTAGGGTTAGGGTTAGGGTTAGGGTTCTCTTAGGGTTACGGTGAGGGTTAGGGTTAGGGTTAGGTTTAGGGTTAGGTTTAGGGTTAGGGTTAGGGTTAGTCTTAGGGTTAGGGTTTGTATTCTCTTAGGGTTAGGGTTAGGGTTAGGGTTAGGGTTAGGGTTAGGGATAGGGTTAGGGTTAGGCTTAGGGATAGGTTTAGGGTTATGGTTAGGGTTAGGGTTAGGGTTCTCTTAGGTTTAGGGTTAGGGTTAGTGTTAGGGTTATGTTTAGGGATAGGGTTAGGGTTAGGGTTAGGGTTAGTGTTCTCTTAGGGTTAGGGTTAGGGTTAGGGTTAGGGTTAGTGTTCTCTTAGGGTTAGGGTTAGGTTTAGGTTTAGGTTTAGGGTTAGGGTTAGTGTTAGGGGTAGTGTTAAGGTTCTCTTAGGGTTAGGGTTAGGGTTAGGGTTAGGGTTAGGTTTAGGGTTAGGGTTAGGGTTAGGGTTAGGGCTAGGGACAGGGTTAGTGTTAGGGTTGGGGTTAGGGTTAGGGTTAGGTTTAGTGTTAGGGTTAGGGTTACGATTAGTGTTCTCTTAGGGTTAGGGTTAAGGTTGGGGTTAGGGGTAGGGTTTGGGTTAGGGTAGGGTTAGTGTCCTCTTAGGATTAGGGTTAGAGTTAGGGTTAGGGTTAGGGTTAGGGTTACGGTTAGGGTTAGGGTTAGGGTTAGGGTTAGGGTTATAGTTAGGGTTAGGTTTAGGGTTCTCTTAGGGCTAGGGTTAGGATTAGGGTTAGGTTTAGGGTTCTCTTAGGGTTAGGGTTAGGGTTCTCTTAGGGTTTGAGTTAGGGTTACGGTAAGGGTTAGTGTTCTCTTATTGTTAGGGTTAGAGTTATGTTTAGGGTTAGGGTTAGAATTAGGTTTAGGGTTAGGGTTAGGGATAGGGTTAGGGTTAGGGTTAGTGTTAGGGTTAGGGTTAGGGTTACTGTTATGGTTAGGTTTACGGTTAGAGATAGGTTTAGTTTTAGGGTAAACTGTTAGGGTTAGGTTTAGGGTTAGGGTTCTGTTAGGGTTAGGTTTAGGGTTAGGGTTAGGGTAAGGGTTAGGGTTAGGGTTAGGATAAGGGTTAGTGTTCTCTTAGGGTTAGGGTTAGGGTTGGGGTTGGGGGTAGCGTTTGGGTTAGGGTAGGGTTAGTGTCCTCTTAGGGTTAGGGTTAGGGTTAGGGTTAGGTTTAAAGTTAGGGTTAGGTTTAGCGTTAGTGTTAGTGTTAGGGTTAGGGTTAGGGTTAGGGTTACGGTTAGGGTTAGGGTTAGTGTTAGGGTTAGTGTTAGGGTTACGGTTAGGGTTAGGGTTAGGGTTAGGGTTAGGGTTAGGGTTAGGGTTAGGTTTAGCGTTCTCTTAGGGTTAGGGTTAGGATTAGGGTTAGGTTTCGGGTTCTCTTAGGGTTAGGGTTAGGGTTAGGTTTAGGGTTAGGGTTAGGGTTAAAGTTAGGCTTAGGCTTAGGCTTAGGGTTAGGTATAGGGTTAGGGTTAGGGTTAGGGTTAGTGTTCATTTAGCGTTAGGGTTAGGGTTAGGGTTAGGGTTAGGGATAAAGTTAGGGATAGTTTTCAGGTTAGGGTTAGGGTTAGGGTTAGGGTTCTCTTAGGGTTAGGGTTAGGGTTAGTGTTAGGTTTAGTGTTAGGTTTACGGTTAGGGTTAGGGTTAGGGTTAGGGTTAGGGTTAGGGATAGGGTTGGGGTTAGGGTTAGGGTTAGGGTTAGGGTTAGGGTTAGGGTTAGGGTTAGGGTTAGGGTTAGGGTTAGGGTTAGGGTTAGGGATAGGTTTAGGGTTAGGGTTAGGGTTAGCGTTAGGTTTCTCTTAGGGTTAGGGTTAGGGTTAGGGTTAGGGTTACGGTTAGGGTTAGGGTTAGGGTTAGGGTTAGGGTTAGGGTTAGGTTTAGGGTTAGTGTTCTCTTAGGGTTATGGTTAGGGTTAGGTTTAGGTTTAGGGTTAGGGTTAGTGTTAGGGGTAGTGTAAAGGTTCTCTTAGGGTTAGGGTTAGGGTTAGGGTTAGGGTTAGGGTTAGGGTTAGGGTTAGGGTTAGGTTTAGGGCTAGGGTTAGTGTTCTCTTAGGGTTAGTGTTAGGGTTAGGGTTATGGTTAAAGTTAGGGTTAGGGTTAGTTATAGGGTTAGAGTTAGGTTAAGGGTTAGGGTTAGGGTTAGGGTTAGGGTTAGGCTTAGGGTTAGGATTAGTGTTCTCTTAGGGTTAGGGTTAGGGTTAGGGTTAGGTTTAGGATTAGAGTTAGGGTTAGGTTTAGGGTTAGTGTTCTCTTAGGGTTAGGGTTAGGGTTGGGGTTAGGGGTAGGGTTTGGGTTAGGGTAGGGTTAGTGTCCTCTTAGTGTTAGGGTAAGGGTTAGGGTTAGGGTTAGCGTTCTCTTATGGTTAGTGTTATGGTTAGGTTTAAAGTTAGGGTTAGGGTTAGGGTTAGGGTTAGGGTTAGGGTTAGGGTTACGGTTAGGGTTAGGGTTAGGGTTAGGGTTAGGGTTAGGGTTACTGTTATGGTTAGGTTTACGGTTAGAGATAGGTTTAGTTTTAGGGTAAACTGTTAGGGTTAGGTTTAGGGTTAGGGTTCTGTTAGGGTTAGGTTTAGGGTTAGGGTTAGGGTAAGGGTTAGGGTTAGGGTTAGGATTAGGGATAGTTTTATGGTTAGGGTTAGGGTTAGGGTTAGGGTTCTCTTAGGGTTACGGTGAGGGTTAGGGTTAGGGTTAGGTTTAGGGTTAGGTTTAGGGTTAGGGTTAGGGTTAGTCTTAGGGTTAGGGTTTGTATTCTCTTAGGGTTAGGGTTAGGGTTAGGGTTAGGGTTAGGGTTAGGGATAGGGTTAGGGTTAGGCTTAGGGATAGGTTTAGGGTTATGGTTAGGGTTAGGGTTAGGGTTCTCTTAGGTTTAGGGTTAGGGTTAGTGTTAGGGTTATGTTTAGGGATAGGGTTAGGGTTAGGGTTAGGGTTAGTGTTCTCTTAGGGTTAGGGTTAGGGTTAGGGTTAGGGTTAGTGTTCTCTTAGGGTTAGGGTTAGGTTTAGGTTTAGGTTTAGGGTTAGGGTTAGTGTTAGGGGTAGTGTTAAGGTTCTCTTAGGGTTAGGGTTAGGGTTAGGGTTAGGGTTAGGTTTAGGGTTAGGGTTAGGGTTAGGGTTAGGGCTAGGGACAGGGTTAGTGTTAGGGTTGGGGTTAGGGTTAGGGTTAGGTTTAGTGTTAGGGTTAGGGTTACGATTAGTGTTCTCTTAGGGTTAGGGTTAAGGTTGGGGTTAGGGGTAGGGTTTGGGTTAGGGTAGGGTTAGTGTCCTCTTAGGATTAGGGTTAGAGTTAGGGTTAGGGTTAGGGTTAGGGTTACGGTTAGGGTTAGGGTTAGGGTTAGGGTTAGGGTTATAGTTAGGGTTAGGTTTAGGGTTCTCTTAGGGCTAGGGTTAGGATTAGGGTTAGGTTTAGGGTTCTCTTAGGGTTAGGGTTAGGGTTCTCTTAGGGTTTGAGTTAGGGTTACGGTAAGGGTTAGTGTTCTCTTATTGTTAGGGTTAGAGTTATGTTTAGGGTTAGGGTTAGAATTAGGTTTAGGGTTAGGGTTAGGGATAGGGTTAGGGTTAGGGTTAGTGTTAGGGTTAGGGTTAGGGTTACTGTTATGGTTAGGTTTACGGTTAGAGATAGGTTTAGTTTTAGGGTAAACTGTTAGGGTTAGGTTTAGGGTTAGGGTTCTGTTAGGGTTAGGTTTAGGGTTAGGGTTAGGGTAAGGGTTAGGGTTAGGGTTAGGGTTAGGGTTAGGATTAGGGATAGTTTTAGGGTTAGGGTTAGGGTTAGGGTTAGGGTTCTCTTAGGGTTACGGTGAGGGTTAGGGTTAGGGTTAGGGTTAGGGTTAGGGTTAGGTTTAGGGTTAGGGTTAGGGTTAGTGTTAGGTTTAGGGTTTGTATTCTCTTAGGGTTACGGTTAGGGTTAGGGTTAGGGTTAGGGTTAGGGTTAGGGTTAGGGATAGGGTTAGGGTTAGGGTTAGGGATAGGTTTATGGTTATGGTTAGGGTTAGGGTTAGGGTTCTCTTAGGTTTAGGGTTAGGGTTAGTGTTAGGGTTATGTTTAGGGTAAGGGTTAGGGTTAGAGTTAGGGATAGTGTTCTCTTAGGGTTAGGGTTAGGTTTAGGTTTAGGTTTAGGGTTAGGGTTAGTGTTAGGGGTAGTGTTAAGGTTCTCTTAGGGTTAGGGTTAGGGTTAGTGTTAGGGTTCTCTTAGGGTTACGGTTAGGGTTAGGGTTAGGGTTAGGGTTAGGGACAGGGTTAGGTTTAGGGTTCTCTTAGGGTTAGGGTTAGGATTACGGTTAGGTTTCGGGTTCTCTTAGGGTTCCTGTTAGGCTTAGGCTTAAGCTTAGGGTTAGGTATAGGGTTAGGGTTAGGGTTAGTGTTCTCTTAGCGTTAGGGTTAGGGTTAGGGTTACGGTTAGGGTTAGTGTTAGGGTTAGGGTTAGGGTTAGGGTTAGGTTTAGGGTTAGGGTTAGGGTTAGGGATAGGGTTAGGGTTAGGGATAGGGTTAGGGTTAGGGTTAGGGATAGGTTTAGGGTTAGGGTTAGGGTTAGGGTTAGGGTTCTCTAAGGTTTAGTGTTAGGGTTAGGGTTAGGGTTAGGGTTAGGGTTAGGGTTACGGTTAGGGTTAGGGTTAGGGTTAGAGTTAGGTTCAGGGTTAGTGTTCTCTTAGGGTTAGGGTTAGTGTTAGGTTTAGGTTTAGCGTTAGGGTTAGTGTTAGGGGCAGTGTTAAGGTTCTCTTAGGGTTAGGGTTAGGGTTAGGGTTAGGGTTAGGGTTAGGGTTAGGGTTAGTGTTCTCTTAGGTTTAGTGTTAGGGTTAGGGTTAGGGTTAAAGTTAGGGTTAGGGTTAGGTTTAGGGTTAGGGTTAGGGTTAGGGTTAGGGTTAGGGTTAGGGTTAGGGTTAGGGTTAGGGTTACGGTTACAGTTAGTGTTCTGTTAGTGTTAGGGTTAGGGTTAGGGTTAGGTTTAGGGTTGTCTTAGGGTTAGGGTTAGGGTTAGGTTTAGGGTTAGGGTTAGGGTTAGGGTTAGGGTTAGGGTTAAGCTTAGGCTTAGGCTTAGGGTTAGGGTTAGGGTTAGGGTTAGGGTTAGGGTTAGTGTTCTCTTAGCGTTAGGGTTAGGGTTAGGGTTAGGGTTAGGGTTACGGTTAGGGTTAGGGTTAGGTTTACGGTTAGGGTTAGTGTTATGGTTAGGGTTAGGGTTAGGGTTAGGGTTAGGGTTAGGGTTAGGGTTAGGGTTAGGGTTAGGGTTAGAATTAGGGTTAGTGTTCTCTTAGGGTTAGGGTTAGGGTTGGGGTTGGGGGTAGGGTTTTGGTTAGGGTAGGGTTAGTGTCCTCTTAGGGTTAGGGTTAGGGTTAGGGTTAGGTTTAAAGTTAGGGTTAGGTTTAGCGTTAGTGTTAGGGTTAGGGTTAGGGTTAGGGTTAGGGTTACGGTTAGGGTTAGGGTTAGTGTTAGGGTTAGTGTTAGGGTTACGGTTAGGGTTAGGGTTAGGGTTAGGGTTAGGGTTAGGTTTAGGTTTAGCGTTCTCTTAGGGTTAGGGTTAGGATTAGGGTTATGTTTCGGGTTCTCTTAGGGTTAGGGTTAGGGTTAGGTTTAGGGTTAGGGTTAGGGTTAAAGTTAGGCTTAGGTTTAG
>NW_028137406.1:0-28143 GCF_965140915.1 Aythya marila | reverse complement strand
TTTCCCCTTTTCTCCTTTCTTTTTCCCCTTTTCTCCTTTCTTTTTCCCCTTTTCTCCTTTCTTTTTCCCCTTTTCTCCTTTCTTTTTCCCTTTTCTCCTTTCTTTTTCCCCTTTTCTCCTTTCTTTTTCCCCTTTTCTCCTTTCTTTTTCCCCTTTTCTCCTTTCTTTTTCCCCTTTTCTCCTTTCTTTTTCCCCTTTTCTCCTTTCTTTTTCCCCTTTTCTCCTTTCTTTTTCCCCTTTTCTCCTTTCTTTTTCCCCTTTTCTCCTTTCTTTTTCCCCTTTTCTCCTTTCTTTTTCCCCTTTTCTCCTTTCTTTTTCCCCTTTTCTCCTTTCTCTTCTCCCTTTTCTCCTTTCTTTTTCCCCTTTTCTCCTTTCTTTTTCCCCTTTTCTCCTTTCTTTTTCCCCTTTTCTCCTTTCTTTTTCCCCTTTTCTCCTTTCTTTTTCCCCTTTTCTCCTTTCTTTCCCCCCCCCGCCCTGCAGACGGCCGACCAGCAGTACATGGAGGGCTTCACGGAGGAGCTGGAGGCGTTCAAGGAGCGCGTGCGGGGCCGCGCCAAGGTGCGCGTGGAGCGGGCGCTGCGCGAGTACGAGGAGCAGGAGCGCCAGAAGCGCCTCGGCCCGGGGGGGCTCGACCCCGTCGAGGTCTACGAGTCCCTGCCCCCCGTGAGTGGGGGGGGTTGGGGGGCTTTGGGGGGATTCTGAGGGGCTTTGGGGGAGGCTAAGGGGGTCCTGGGGGGCTCTGGGGGGGGTATTGTTTTTTTTTTGGGGGGGAGTGGGGAGTTTTGGGGGGATTCTGAGGGGCTTTGGGGGAGGCTGGGGGGGTTCTGGGGGGCTTTGGGGGAGGCTAAGGGGGGGTTGGGGGGGTTCTGGGGGGCATTTGGGGGGTCCTGGGGGGCTCGGGGGGGTATTGGAGTTTTTTAAGGGAGGTTTGGGGGGCTTCAGGGGGCTTTGGGGGAGGCTAAGGGGGGCTGGGGGGGGTTGGGGGGGTTCTGGGGGGCATTTGGGGGGGTCCTGGGGGGCTCTGGGGGGGTATTGGGGATTTTTGGGGGGGGTTGGGGAAGTCTAGGGGGCTTTGGGGGAGGCTAAGAGGGTCCTGGGGGGCATTTGGGGGGTATTGGGGATTTTTGGGGGAGATTTGGGGGGGGGTTCTGGGGGGCTTTGGGGGAGGCTAAGGGGGTCCTGGTGGGCTCTGGGGGGGGTGTTGGGTTTTTTTTGGGGGTTTGGGGGAGGTTTGGGGGGGTTGGGGGGTTTTGGAGGGGGTTTGGGTTTTCTGGGGGGGGGGTTGGGAGGGTATTGGGGGGGTTTGTGGGGGTTGGGGGGGCTTCTGGGGGGTTTTGGGGGGGTTTTGGGGGATATTGGGGGATTGGAAGGGTAATGGGGGGGTTGGGAGGTTTTGGGGGGGGTTTTGGGGGATTTGGAGGAGGGTGGGGGTTCGGGGGGAGGGGGATTCTGGGGAGGTCTTGGGGGAAGGAGGGGGTTGGGGGGCTTTGGGGGGGTTTTGGGGTGAGGAGGGGGTTTTGGGGAGGGGGTTTGTGCGGGGCTTGGGGGGGGTTGGGGGGAGCTTTGTGGGGTTGGGGCTTGGTGGGGGGGCATTTGTGGGGGCTTTTTTGGGGTGGGGTGGGCTTGTAGGGGACGGGATTCCCCCGTAGATGTTTGGGCTTTTGGGGGGCTTCATGGGGGCTTTTTTGGGGGCAGGGGGGGCTCGTAGGGGATGGGGGTGACCCTGTAGGCGTTCGGTATTTTGGGGGGGGCTTTGCCCACCCCCTCCTTTGCCCCCCCCAGGAGCTGCAGAAGTGTTTTGACGTGAAGGACGTGCAGCTGCTGCAGGACACCATCAGCAAGATGGACCCCACGGTGCGCACCGGGCGGTTTTTTTGGGGCCGCGGCTCCCTTTTTGATCATTTTGATACATTTTTCCTTATTTTTAACCCTTTTTTAAATATTTTTAACCCTTTTTTCCCCCCCCCCTTCGCAGGAGGCCAAGTACCACATGCAGCGCTGCATCGACTCCGGGCTCTGGGTCCCCAACGCCAAGGGGGGGGACAAAAGCGGGGAGGGGGGGGCCGAGGCCGTCTACGAGGAGATCCCGAAGGAGACCCCAAAAGAGAGCGGGGCCGAGGGCAAGGGGAAGGCGTGAGGGGGCCGCTCTTCCTCCCCCCCCCCTTCCTCTTCCTCGCTCCTCGCCGCCACGCACGCTTCTCACCCCCCCCCCCCACAGCCCTTTTTTTTTTTTTTTTTTGGGGGGGGGGCATCCCCACAGCCCCCCGCCTCGCCCCTTTGGGGGGAGTTTTTGGGGTGCCACGACCCCCCCCAGACTCCTCCACCCCCCTTAAAGCCCCCCTCCGATGCTGGGTGTGGGCGGGGGGGGGGTTTTTTTGGGGGTCGTCCACCCCCCCCCCTCCTCCTCCTCCTGCCGGGGGGGGGCCGGGCAGTGCAATGGTCACCGCGGCTCCAGGGCAGCGCCTGGGCTCTGGCACCAATAAAAGTGATGGAAGTAGAGGGGGTGTCGTGGTGGGGGGGGTAAAAATTGGGGGCTGGGGGGGCAAAAAGGGGGTAAAAAGGGGGCTGGGAGGGTAAAAAGGGGGCTGGGGGGGGTAAAAAGGGGGTAAAAAGGGGGCGGGGGGGGTAAAAAGGGGGTAAAAAGGGGGCTGGGGGGGTAAAAAGGGGGTAAAAAGGGGGCTGGGGGGGTAAAAAGGGGGCTGGGGGGGTAAAAAGGGGGCTGGGGGGGTAAAAAGGGGGCTGGGAGGGTAAAAACGGGGGTGGGGGGGCAAAAAGGGGGCGGGGGGGCAGGTAAAAAGGGGGGCTGGGGGGGGTGAAAAGGGGGCTGGGGGGGCAAAAATGGAGCTGGGGGGGTAAAAAGGGGGCTGGGGGGGAAAAAGGGGACAAAAAAGGGGGGTGGGGGGTGAAAAGGGGGGCAAAAGGGGTGGGGGGTGTTGGGGGGGGCAAAAGGGGCTTGGGAGGGGGATATTGGCTCGGGGGGGTGAAGGGGGTTTGGGGGGGGGGTAAAGGGGGTGGGGGGGGTGTTGGTTGGAGGGGGTTGGGGGGGGAACCACACGACTTTAGGGATGCCCCCCCCCCAATTTGGGCCACGTCCCCCCTCCAGTTAGGACCTTTTGCCCCCCCCCCCCCCCCATTTCCAGTTGTACCCCCCCCAATTCAGACCCTCTGCCCCCCCATATTCACCTGTGTGCCCCCCCCCCCATTTTGGGCTATCTGCCCCTCCAAATCCAACCGTGCCCCCCCCAGATTTGGACCATCTGCCCCCCCATACCCAGCTGTGCCCCCCCAATTTGCCCCCCTTGTGCCCCTAAATTGCCCCCCAGCCCCCCCGTTTCCACCTTTGCCCCCCCCCCAAAATTTGCCCCCAGCCCCCCCAAATCCCCCTGTGCCCCCAATTTGCCCCACCAATTCCCCCCCAATTTGACCCCCCAGGCCCCCCATTTCCACCTTTGCCCCCCCAAAATTTGCCCCCAGCCCCCCCCCACATCCCCCTGTGCCCCCAATTTGCCCCCCCACCCACCAATTCCCCCCCAATTTGCCCCCTGCCCCCCCCCCCCACTTCCCCCTGTCCCCCCCCAATTTGCCCCCATCCAGCTGAGCCCAAGCCCCGGCTGTGGCCACGCCCCCTACTCCAGGCCACGCCCCCTTCTCCAGACCACACCCCCATTTACCAAAGACCACGCCCACACCACCCAAGACCACGCCCACATATGTAGGCCACGCCCATTCACCACAGACCACGCCCCCTCCTGCGGCGCTCGCCCCCCGCCCACGGGGCGCAGGCGGGTGGGCGTGGCCCCGTGGCGGCGGCTGGCCAATAGCAACGCGCGTCTCATGGCGTCCAATGGGAGGCGGCGTCTCTGCGGGACCCACGGAGCCGGAACCGCGGCCGGTCCGGTGGGGAGCGGGGCCGGGACCGGGACCGGAAGCGGAACTGGGAGCGGAAGCGGAACCGGACCGGGACCGGTGTGTGAGGGGCTTGGGGGGGGGCTGGGGGGGCTGCGGGGGGGGAAGGCAGGGCCGGGGGGGGCGGGGAGAGCGGGATTTGGGGCGGGGGTGGGGCTGGGGGGGGGAATTGGGGGCTTTGAGGGGGGGTTTATGGGGTCGGGGGGGGATTTATGGGGCCGGGGGGGTTTTGTGGGGCTGGGGGGGGGTTATGGGGCCGGGAGGGGGTTTATGGGGCCGGGGGGGGGGGTTATAGGGCTGGGGGGGCAATGTGGGGTGGAGGGGAGTTGTGGGGTGGGAGGGGAGGATATGGGGCCGAGGGGGGGACTTGTGGGGTCGGGGGGGGGTTTATGGGGCTGGAAGGGGGTTGTGGGGCCAAGGGGGGGGGAAAAGGGGTTGGGGGGGGGTTTCTGGGGCCGGGGGGGTTTATGGGGCTGGAGGGGGAGTTGTGGGGCCAAGGGGGGATTTGTGGGGTCGGGGGGAGGTTGTGGGGCTGGGGGGGGCAATGTGTAGGGTGGAGGGGAGTTTTGGGGTGGGAGGGGGGGATGTGGGGCCGAGGGGGGATTTGTGGGGCCAGGGGAGGAACGTGGGGCTGAGGGGGAATTGGGGGGGACATTGGGGTGATGGAGGGTCGGGGGGAGGCAGTTGTGGGGTTGATGGGATTTGTGGGGCTGGGGGGGAGGCGTAGGGCCGGGGGGATTTGTGGGGGTGAAGGGGGGTGGACGTGGGGCTGAGGGGGAGTTGTGGGGTTGGTGTGGGGGCGCAGGATATGGGGGTCTTCAGGGTGTGGGGCCTGGGGGGGGTCAGAGCAGTCGTGGCTGTGATGTGGGGGGGGCTGGGGGCTGTCGGGTCTGTGGGGGTGGGGCTGTGGGGTCAGGATTTGGGGAGCTCTGGGGTCAGGACCTGGGGGCTCAGGATTTGGGGGGCTTTGGGGTCAGGATTTGGGGAGGTTTTGGGGTCAGGATTTGGAGGCTCAGGACCTGGAGGGCTTTGGGGTCAGGATCAGGGGGGCTTTGGGGTCAGGATCGGGGAGGTTTTAGGCTCAGGATCTGGGGTGCTGGGACTCCAACCCCATTGACATCCCCCATTTTGGGGCCTGGGGGGGACCTAACATCCCAAATCCCCCCTTATCCCTAGAAACGGGGGTGCCAGCGGCCGGCCCCGATCCCTCCCCGCCCTCTCCTGCCCGCGACCTTTGAGCCGCGGCCTCCTGGGGCCGCCGACCTCGCTCGGGGCCTCTGGCGGGGAGCAAAAAGAGGCAAAACCACCCCAAACCTTGCCCTGAGCTTGCTCAGATCCCCTATCAGGCCTGCAGGCACCCAAAGTAAAGCTTTTTTGGGGCAAAACCTGGTTATTTGGCGTCTTTAAGCACCTGAATGCCACGAGAAGCCCACCCTGAGCCTTTTTAGGGCTGAAAACTCCAGATTTGTTTGGGTTTTCCCTGTCGGGCTGGGTCACGGCTCCGTGTCCGTCCCTGTCCCTATGGAAGAGCGGGGCCCGGAGCTGTGGGGTGCAGGCGGCTCGGGGTCCTGGTGGTGATTTGAGGGTGCTGAGCTGCGACCCGAACCCTTTTCTTGGCAGAAAAGAGAAAAAAAAAAAAAACAATTTGGGCAAATTTGCAGCGAGCAAACCCTCAGGGGCCTCGGGGGCAGAGGCAGGGGCTGAGATTGGGGTGGGAGCCGTGGTCCTGGGGTGGGAACCGCGATCCTGCACCCCCTGGGGGGGCCCACGGATCAATTTGTCACCCCCAACCCCTCCTCCCCACGCAGGGAACGCCGTCGCCGCCGCTGCCAGGGGACCAGCTCCGCGTTATGCTCCAGCTGACGGCGAGGTGGGTGCCCGGGGGAGGTGAGGGGGGCGCTCCCGGTGCCCCCTTACCCCCTCCCTGTCCCCTTTAACCCCATTAACCCCATTAACCCCATCCTTTTGCCCCGCAGGAGATGTCTCTGTGCCAGTGCGCGGTGAAGCACAGCGAGTCGGAGCCCGAGGGCTGCTGCTCCCCTCCCGGCGGCGGTGGTGGCCTCAAAGTTTCCCTGCACTGGGGCGGCCCCGAGGAGCGCGAGCGATGCCAGAGCTACCCGCAGGGCACACCGAGCGCCGAGGAGATCTGCATCGACCTCGCCCGGCGCATCGGTGAGCCCGGCGGCGTTCCCCTCCGCTTGCGCCGCCTCGTCCCGAGCTCTTTGGCACCCCCCCGAGCTCCCCTTTTTGCTCCTAAAAAACGGCTTTTTGGTGCCGAGCCCGCTGTGGGAGTTCAGCCTCGCTCGCCCTGGCTTGGGGCGAGGCGAGGTGGGAGTCGCAGAGCGCTCCTCTCACCCCTCAGCCCAAAAAAACGGGGAGAAATACGACAAAAAGGGCTCAAGGGTCGAGAAGAGGAGGGGGAGACGGCGCTGTAATTATCCTGACGGGCCAAACGGGCTCGGAGCGGGGCGGCCGGGAGATTTAATTGCTAATTACTAACGAGCTAGAGACGTGAGAAGCGAAGGGAAGGAACCAAAAGCGCCTTCCCCCAGCCAACCACTTCCACCTCCTCCCCCCGATTGGGGAAAGGGGGAACGGGGGCTGCGGTCAGGCTGCAGCACTTCTCCTCCTCTCCTCCTCGCTCCCTCTCGTTCCCCGTGCCGTGGGGTCCCCCCCCCCCGGGTGCAGCCCTTGCAGAACTGATCCCGGGGGGGGGGCTCCTCGCAGCCCTGAGCTGCGGCTCGGTGTCTTTTTGAGCCCCGATTTGCTGGAGCAGGCTGCAGCTCTCCCCTCGCTGGCCAAACGCTCTCGTTTTGGGTCTCAAAAAGCCTCGTTTCGGGTCTCCCACGGTGTTTCCCGCGGCGTCTCTGCACCGTGCTGTGGCTCCTGCGCCCAGCTGGCTTCCCCGGCAGGATGGAAAGCGTGGGGCTGGCTTCAAATGAGGCTCAGATGCCCGTGTCCCTGTTTAACAGCATTTTTAGAGGCAGCAGATGCCCGTGTCCCCCCCTCCCAGCACCTCTCTGCTGCCTCTGACATTTAGGAAGGGTGCTGGGGAGGAGGAAGGCTCCGTCCCCGGGCGCCTCGGTCGCTGCCCCCGCTGTCAGCAGCGTGCCCGGGGGCTGCGCCACCAGGAATCTGGCAGCTCGGAGGGAATCAGCGAAGACTTTTTTATCGTTTTATTCTCTTTTTTAACGTTTTCTGCTGCGAATTCGTGCCTGAAGCTCCTGGTTGCCTTGTCTTCGCAGGCATCACGCCGCTCTGCTACAGCCTCTTCGCGCTCTACGACCCCCAGAGCAGGACCTGGCTGCCCCCCAACCACGTCTTCAAAATCGGCAAGGACACCAACCTCAGCCTCCTCTTCCGCATGAGGTGAGGGCGCTCGTTGAGCCTCTCGAAGCAGCCGGGTGCCTTTTGGAACACAATAAATAAACCCCGGGGTTGTGCTGGCTTCCTCCTGCACCCCCGCGGGGCGGGCAGCTGGTGGAGCAGCCTGGAAACGCGCCCGAGGTTGGCACGGAGCCGGCGAGCCACCAGGGCTCGGCTAAATCCAGCCCCTGAAGGAGCAAACCAGGAGCTGGACGGCTTTGGAGCCTGCGCCTCGGTTGGAAAAAGGAATTTTTCCAGTCCTGGGGCTCCTCTGCTCGTGTCTCTGCTGCCTTGCTCAGCCCCGGTCCCCCCTGAGGCAATATTTTTTTGCCCCCTATGGGCCATGGCTCCGTTTTCTGACCTCTCAGCGAGGTTTTCAGGCTCCCTGGTGATCCCTGAGCTCGCTGCTGCTTTTCTTCCTGCCAGCAGTCTCGCTGGGGGAGCCTTTTTCAGGCTGAGCTGTCAGGGTGAGGGTAAAAACGCGGGGAGGAGCAGCCTGGGGCTGCCTTCACTCCTGCCCGATGCCTTCAAAGCGACTCCTGTGGCTCCTCCTGCCTCTTATGGGGCTGGGAGGGAGCTGATGCTTCCCTCTGCTTGTCCTCACGTGGGAAATATTGGGAAATTTTGCATGGGAAGATCGTTGTGCCCTCTAGGAACGGGCTGGGTGCTGCAAAAAGCCCCGGGCAGCAGAGCAGGGCAAAGGTTTGGAGTCCTCGCGGCACCTCCAGCCACAGAATCGACCCACGGCTCTCAACCTGCAGCCAACCCGCCTCGTTTTTGGGGACACCCAGTCCCTTCTGCCCCTTTTTTTGGAGCTGGATGTGGTTTTTGGGGTTGAGAGGAGGGGAAAAGCGCCTCGAGGACGTGCCTGCTTCTCAGGTCAGGGTTTCAAAGCGGTTTTGGCGGCGCGGTTTGCCCTAAAAACCTGCTGGGAACCCGTGCAGCCGCCCGCGTGCTCCTTCCTCACCCCCATATCCTCTTGGGACCGGTGGCAAAAACCCTCTGCGGGAGCAGGAAGTCATCATTAGGGGGATTTTGGGGTGAAAACAGCATTTTCTGTGTCGGTGAGCGGGGATGACCCCGTCCCGGTGCTTTGCTGCAGGTATTACTTTCGGAACTGGCACGGGATGAACGAGAAGGAGCCGGCCGTCTACCGCAACGCGCCGCGGCCCAGCGAGACCCCCGACGAGAGGCTGCAGGGGGGAGCCGTGCTCGACAAAGCGTCCTTCGAGTACCTCTTCGAGCAGGTGAGGGCTGCAGGACCGGCCGGATCCTGGTCAGGCCGGGATTTGGGACACCCAAGGGCTCAAACCCGTTCGTCAGCGGCTGTTTCCCCAACTTTGGGTGCTTTGTGGAAAGGGCAAACACAGCTGGGGGCCTGCCAGGGCCCTCAATGCTTTTTTTTTTAAATCCAGCTGGGCTGAGGGGATCCCGTTACAGCATTAAAAAACAACAAAAAACAACGTGGGAAAAAAAGAATATAGGAAAAGCAGCCCCGGAGCCGGCGCAGGGTGTTTTTTTTTTCCCCTCATTGTTGAATTTTCTTCCTCCTCCTCGCCAGGGGAAGTCTGAATTCATCAACGACGTGGCGTCCCTGAGAGACCTGCAGACGGAGCAGGAGATCCAGAGGTTCAAGAACGAAAGCCTGGGCATGGCCGTGCTGCACCTCTCTCACATCGCCATCAAGAAGGGCATCTCCCTGGAGGAAGTGGCCAGGAAATACAGGTGAGCGCCTGGCCCCGGTGCCAAAAAGCTGGAAATTTCTGCTCTGTGCTTTTCCGAGGGGCTTCTCCTGCTCTGCCTGCAGGCTGCTGCAAGAGGGCAGCAGGAGCCAGCGCAGAGGGGGCGGCTTCCCTGGCTCCGTGCCCTCGCTTTCCCTTTTCCAGCCAATTTTCGGAGACGCCGGGGCAGCGCAGCCTGCTGGGCTGCTTTAGGGCACGATCCCAGAACAAAATTTATTTTCCTGAGCCGTTTCTCCCTCCCCCGTGCAGCTTCAAGGACTGCATCCCGCGCTCCTTCTACCGCCAGATCCAGCAGAACAACTACCTGACCAAATTCCGCATGAAAACCGTCTTCAAGAAATTCGTGCAGCGCTTCCAGCGCCACACGGTCAGCGCGGGGAAGCTGACGGAGCAGGACATCATGTACAAGTACCTGGCCACCCTGGAGCACCTCGCGCCCCGTTTCGGCAGCGAGCTCTACCCCGTGCTCTCCCTGGAGACCTCCTCCGAGGGCGAGAAGGCGCCGCTCTACGTCAACGGGGGCCACGCGCCGGCGGAGCACGGCCACGCGCTGCTCCCCAGGGACCCCCCCGTGACCCACGAGGTCCTTGTCACCGGCACGGGTGGCATCCAGTGGCGGCCCGTGCCTCCCGAGGTAGGTTAGCCCTTGGGGTTTTGGCCACGGAGGTGGGGCGAGGTGCAAACCGCACGCTCCCGGGTTTTGCCGCCGCCTGGCGTGTGGTTTGGAAGCCAAACGGGGCTTGGGGATCCCTGAGCTCCCTCCCAGTTCATCCCAGTTTGGCCGCCGGGCTTCGAGTGGTGCCGTTCCCCCATTCCCTTTGTCCTCGGCCCCGCAGAGCGTTGAGGCCGTCGCCCACCGAGGTTATTTCGGGAGGAAAAACCGAAGCAAGGAGCCGGAGCCCCGGGGGCCGCGCCAAACGGAGCCCAGCGAGCCCAAGTGGGCTCATTTCTGCCACTTCCGAGAGATCACGCACGTCGTCATCAAGGACTGCAGAGTCAGCATCAACCGGCAGGACAACCAGTGCCTGGTGAGCACCTCCACCCCGTCCCAACACCCGTGGGGGGTTTTGGTTGGGCTCTGGGGGCTGCAAGGGGGCAGCAAGGAGAAGAAAATGGAAAAAATCCATTTTTTTTTCCCCCTCCGGGGACGGCGAGGAGAGAAACGAGGATTTTTCCACGATTTTTTTCCCCTCTGGGGACAGCGAGGAGAGGAACGAGGGTTTCTCCTCCTTTTTTTCCTCCCTCTCTGAGTTCTTCGCTCTCTCCTCGGGCCGGCTGGGGGGTGGTGGTGGTGGGATTTGGGGCGGTTTCCTCTGATTTTGGCCGCTTTCTCGGGCCCCCCAGGAGGTGCTCCTCCCGTCCTACGAGAGCGCCCTCTCCCTGGTCTCGCTGGTGGACGGCTACTTCCGACTGACGGCCGACTCCAGCCACTACCTGTGCCACGAAGTGGCTCCTCCACGCCTCGTCATGAGCATCCTCAACGGCATCCACGGCCCCATGCAGTACGTCCCGTGGCCCGCAGCGTCCCGGGGGACGTCCCGGGGCCGTGGGGTTCGTCTCGAGCCTCTTCCCCCTTCTTTCTCCCCCTCGTTAGGGAGGAATTCGTTTTCGCCAAGCTGCGGCGGGAGGAGCAGGAGGAAGGGCTCTACATCATCCGCTGGAGCGTCCTCGACTTCAACAGGATGATTTTGTCCGTGGTCAAACGGGGCCACCAGCAGGTAGGGCGGGCGTCCCGGCGCCTCGCGGCCTTCCCCGGGGAGGATTCGCTGTGCCAAAAGGGAAATCTGCGAGCTGGAAATTCGCTTTTTGCTGCTTGGGTCGTAGCTGGGCTCGGCCAGCGGAGTTTCCACGCGGGAGGGCGAGGGGAGCAGCTTTGAGGTGGAGCAGCCTGCGCTTTTGGTGCTGAATCCCCGCAGTTGTGGGTCCTGATCCTGTTGCTGCTAAATCCCTGCAGTTTTGAAACCCCTGCAGTTTTGGGGCCTGCTCTTTTTGCTGCTAAATCCCTGCAGTTTTGGGTCCTGTTTCTGCTAAATCCCTGCAGTTTTGAAACCCCTGCAGTTTTGGGTCCTGCTCCTGTTGCTGCTAAACCCATGCAGTTTTGGGTCCTGCTCTTTTTGCTGCTAAATTCTTGCAGTTTTGGGTCCTGCTCGTGTTGCTACTAAATCCCTGCAGCTTTGAGTTCTGCCATTTTTGCTGCTAAAACCCTGCAGTTTCACATCTTACTCTTTTTGCCTCGAAATCCCTGCAGTTTTGGGTCCTGCTCCTGTTCCTGCTAAATCCCCGCAGTTTTGGGTCCTGTTTCTGCTAAATCCCTGCAATTTTGAAATCCCTGCGGTTTTGGGTCCTGCTCCTGTTGCTGCTAAACCCCTGCAGTTTTGAAATCCCTGCAGTTTTCTGTCCTGCTCAGCAAACCAGGGAAGGGGAACGGCTCCGTTTGCTCGCCCAGCAAGGGGCAGGCAGAGCCGTGATCTCCAGACGGTGCCGACCCCATTAGGAGCGGGGTCGGAGCTGCCAAACTTTGGGTCCCGGAGCTCCACCACCCGTCCTGACTCCTCCTGCCCTCCCTCAGGGCCCCGGGGCGCAGGGAGCCCCGAAGTACCGGCAGTTCCGCATCCAGAAGAAGGGCAGCTCCTTCGTGCTGGAGGGCTGGGACCGCGAGTTCCCCACTCTGCGCGAGCTCCTGGACGTCCTCAAGGGCTGCACCCTCAAATCCGGCGAGGAGAGCTTCACGGTGAAGAGGTGCTGCCCGCCCAAACCAGGAGGTAGGGGGGGTGCCTCTCCTCCTCCCCCGGGAGCGAGGGGGCACCGGGCGGTTTCCGAAGGCTCGGTTCCCTCTTCTGGCAGAGATCTCGGACCTGCTGATCACGTGGAAGGTGAAGGACAGCACGAAGCAGATCCTAAACCTGACCCAGCTCAGCTTCCACCAGATCCGCAAGAACGAGATCACGCAGGTCAGTGGCTTTTGGGGACGGGGCATGCGGATTTTGGGGACAGATCCCCAATTCCCGGTCAGGGCATGCCACCAAACCCCCGCCACCGTGCGAGGGAAGGGCAGAGACACATTTTAGGGTTGTTTCAGCCCTTTATTCCCTCCCTCTGCAAGGAGGGGGCGAAGCAAAGCAGCAGCACGGTCGGCTCAGGGCGCAATTCCTTCCCTGCCCACCCACAGCCCCAGCGGGGGGACGGGGAGAGCCCCGCTGCTCATTTTCCTTCTCCCTCTGCCCTCAGCGAGCCCACCTGGGGCAAGGCACCCGCACCAACATCTACGACGGCGTCCTCAACGTCTGCAGCGCCGCCGGGGCCGACGACGAGGCCGAGTACTTCTCCAGCGAGCCCAACAACAACAGCAGGGAGCTGCACGTGGTGCTCAAAGTCCTGGACCCCAGCCACCGAGACATCGCCCTGGTGAGCCCCGCGATCTTCTTGAGCGGCGATCCAGCTCCCTGGGCAGCTTGGTGGTGCCCCCCAGCTTCCTGACCCTCCTTTTTTGGCTCTTTCCAGGCGTTTTTCGAGACGGCCAGCCTGATGAGCCAAGTGTCCCACGTCCACCTGGCCTTCGTGCACGGCGTCTGCGTGCGGGGCTCTGAGAGTGAGTCCCGGGCTGGCCCCGCACCCATCGGCCGCCCTCCCGTTGCCGTTCCTAGGGCCGGATTTTGGGGCTTCTGGCCCCAAAACGCCCCCGCTTTGTGTTCCCAGATATCATGGTGGAGGAGTTCGTAGAGCACGGCCCTCTGGACGTGCTGCTGCGCAAGGAGAAGGGCCGGGTCACCGTGAGCTGGAAGATCACCGTGGCCAAGCAGCTGGCGAGCGCCCTGAGCTACCTGGTGAGGGGCTGGGGGGCACAGCGGGGAGGATCGGTCCCTTTGCTCAGCTCTCCGAGCAGATAAATGTGGTTTTTTAGCATAATAACCTGTCCCTTCTCCCTCTGTGGTGGAGGTGAGCGCTTTTGTGGGGACCCAAAATGCTGGAGCTGCTCCGGAGCTTCAGCTGGGGGCTGTGGGGCTGGGAAGGAGAGGAGGAGGAGGAGGAGGAGGAAGCTGCTTCCTCTGCTTGCTGGGCTTCTGGCCAGCAGCTCAGGAAGGCGTGAGCTGCGCTGGGTAATCCCCAGGCTCTGGATTTGCCCCCAGGCTCCAGCTTTGTGCGGAGGGATGAGGAGAAAGGCAGGGAGGGGACGGAAGGCGGGGGCCGGGAGCGCCGCAGCGGTTTTGTTTCCCCGGCGTTCCTCCTCTCCGACCCTCTTTGTCTCCTCGTTTCCCCAGGAGGACAAGAACCTGGTGCACGGCAACGTGTGCGCCAAGAACATTCTGCTGGCCAGGAAGGGGCTGGAGGACGGCTCCCTGCCCTTCGTGAAGCTCAGCGACCCCGGGGTCAGCTTCACCGTGCTGTCTCGAGAAGGTACCGCGCCCCGCGGGGCTCCCTGGGCCGGGCAGGGCTGGGCCCGGGCTTGTTGGGAGCTGGTGGAGGTTTTTCCACCTCCTGCGGCTAGCCAAAAGCGTGGGTTATGCCTCAGCTGCTCTGGCAACGCCTGCCTGCCTTCCAGCCCTCAGTTTTGGGCGCTGGAGAGGTTTTGATGCCAGCCCCGTGACGGCAGCCGGCCTGAAAGCTGATCCCGCGGGGTTGGGGTTGTGTCTCCTTCTGGCTGACCCCCCCACCCCTGTGCCTTCTCCTTCCCAAAGAGCGCGTGGATCGCATCCCCTGGATCGCCCCCGAGTGCGTGCAGGACATGGGGAACCTCAGCACGGCCGCCGACAAGTGGAGCTTCGGCACCACGCTGCTGGAGATCTGCTTCGACGCCGACGTCCCCCTCAAGGAGCGCACGCCTTCCGAGGTGACAAAGGGACAGCGGGGACAGCGGGGCGCTTGGCTTCCCTCATCCTCACAGCTTTGAGCTCTTCCGTGGCTGCGGGCACGTCCGTGACCTGTTTTTTTTTTTTTTTTTTTACCTTTTCTCCCCCAGAAAGAGCGTTTCTACGAGAAGAGGCACCGCCTGCCCGAGCCCTCCTGCAAGGAGCTGGCCACGCTGATCTCGCAGTGCCTCAGCTACGCGCCCAGCGAGCGCCCGTCCTTCCGCACCATCCTCCGGGACCTCACCCAGCTCCAGCCCCACAGTGAGGCCCTTCCCTTCCCTCCCCTGCCCTTCCCTTCCCTCCCCTGCCCTTCCCTTCCCTCCCCTGCCCTTCCCTCCCCAGCTTCTTCCCGGCGCTGGCGTGGGCACAGCCGCAGCCAGCGTCTGTTTTTGGGAGCTCGCAGCTTCAATAATGGTGTGAGCCCTCCCCACGGGGCTCTTTTCTCCCCTCCCTGGCCAATTTTTGTTGGGGAGCAAAGCCCCGGAGCAGAAATTATCTCCCAGGCTGCAAGGGGAGGAGCAGAAGGGGCTCAGAGCTCGGCTGGCCCCTGACCTCTCCCGTCTTTTGCAGACCTCGTGGATGTCACCTCCGTCAACCCCGACTTCCCCGTGTCCGACCCCACCGTCTTCCAGAAGCGCTACCTGAAGAAGATCCGCGAGCTGGGGGAGGTGAGGATGGATCCCCCAAAGACACCGAGGTCTTTTTGGGTGGGCTGGGACACGCGGAGGGGCTGGGACCCCGTCGGATGTTCCCTTTGCAGCAGCCACGCGCCATTTATACGCTCCCATCCCCTCTGAGAGCAGCGGCCTCTTTCTGCCCGGATTTCCCCCAAAAATCTGCACCTGAACGAGGCTCAAAAGCCTTTATTTCCAACCCGTTGCCACCGTGGCTGTTCCCTCTGCCCAAAAACCTCCCTGGCCTGGCTGGGGGAAGCGGGGAACGGTGCCGGTGGTGCCCCCAATCCTTGCTCCAACCCTCCAGGGGCATTTTGGCAAGGTGAGCCTCTACTGCTACGACCCCACCAACGACGGCACGGGCGAGATGGTGGCCGTCAAATCCCTGAAGGCCGGCTGCAGCCAGCAGCTGCTGGCCAGCTGGAAGAGGGAGATCGAGATCCTCAAGACGCTCTACCACGAGAACATCGTCAAGTACAAGGGCTGCTGCAGCGAGCAGGGTAAGGAGGAGCTGCGAGGAGGGCACAAACCCGGCTTCCAGGCTCTGTTTCGTGGAGCCTGAACGCGTTCTGCTCGCTCCCCATCAGCCCAAGTGGTGGGGAGGCTCAAAACACAATTTTTTGGGGTGTTTCTCCTCTCCCTGGGTGTTTTTTTTTTTGGGGTTTCTGCCTCACCTCCTGCTGCTCCTCGGCCAGGGGAGAAGATCGTGCAGCTGATCATGGAGTACGTGCCGCTGGGCAGCCTGCGCGACTACCTGCCCAAGCACAACGTCAGCCTGGCGCACATCCTGCTCTTCGCCCAGCAGATCTGCGAGGTAAAGGCTCCGACCTCTGCTGGGGCATCCCCGAAATGGGGAAAAACCTTGGGGAAAAAGCACGGCGACAGCTGGCCGGGATCTCTGCCCCCTTGAACCTTCGCTTCCCTTTTGGTCTCCCCCTAAATGGCTCCAAGTCCCATTTTCCCTCCCCAAATTGGTTCCAATCCCCTTTTTCCTCCCCAAACTGCCTCTAAAGCCCCTCTAAACTGCCTCAAGCTGCCCCCTTTCTCCCCCCATATATCCTTGTTATAGGGAAAACCTTGGGGAAAAAGTACGGCAAGAGCTGGCCGGGCTCCCTGCCCCCTTGAACCTCCCTTTTGGTCTTCCCCTAAATGGCTCCAAGTCCCATTTTCCCTCCCCAAAACGGTTCCAATCCCCTTTTTCCTCCCTAAACTGCCTCTAAAGCCCCCCTTCTCCCCACATAAATACCTCTTGGTATAGGTAAAAACCTTGGGGTAAAAGCACGGCGAGACCTGGCTGAGCTCCCCGCCTCCACCTCCCTTTTGCTCCACCCCTAAATGTCTCTAAATCCCGTTTTCTCTCCCCAAAACGGTTCCAATCCCCTTTTTCCTCCCCGAACCGCCCCTCCCACGCCCCCTCTAAGCCCGTTTTCCCCCCCGTCGCAGGGCATGGCCTACCTGCACTCGCTGCACTACATCCACAGGGACCTCGCCGCCCGCAACGTGCTGCTGGAGAACGAGAACGTGGTGAAGATCGGGGACTTCGGCCTGGCCAAAGCCATCCCTGAGGGCCACGAGTACTACCGCGTCTGCGAGGACGGGGACAGCCCCGTCTTCTGGTGAGCGCCGCCACCCCAATTCTGGCCCCTTTGGGTCCCCAGTTGTGTGTCCCTATTGTGGTCTCGATTGTGGCCCCATTGGGTCTCGATTGTGGCCCCGTTGGGTCCCCAATTGTGTCCCTATTGTGGTCTCGATTGTGGCCCCGTTGGGTCTCAATTGTGGCCCCGTTGGGTCCCCAATTGTGCCCCCATTGTGGTCTCGATTGTGGCCCCATTGGGTCCCCAGTTGTGCCCCCATTGTGGTCTCAATTGTGGCCCTATTGTGGCCCCATTGGGCCCTCATTGTGGTCTCGATTGTGGCCCCATTGGGTCCCCAATTGTGGCCCCATTGTGGTCCCATTGGGCCCTCATTGTGGTCTCGATTTTGGCCCTGTTGGGTCCCCGATTGTGTCCCCATTGGGTCCTGCTTGTGGTCTCGTGTCCCTATTGGGTCCCAATTGTGGCCCCATGGGGTCCCCAGTTGTGGCCCCATTGTGGCCCCGTTGGGTCCTTGATTGTGGCCCTGTTGGGCCCCATTGGGTCTCGACTGTGGCCCCATTGGGTCCCGATCGTAGTCTCATTGTGGCCCCATTGTGGCCCTGTTGGGTCCCAATTGTGGCCCCGTTGGGTCCCCATTGTGGCCTCATTCTGGCCTCATTGGGCCCCGATTGTGGCCCCATTGGATGCCTGTTGTGGCCCCATTGAGCTCCAGTTGGGTCCCCAATTGTGGCTCCATTGTGGCCCTGTGGGGTCCTCATCGTGCCCCTGTTGTGGCCCCACTGTGCCCTGATTGTGTCCCCATTGTGGCCCCATTGGGTCCCCGATTGTGCCTCCCTTGTGGCCCCACTGGGTCCCTGTTGAGTCCCTGTTGCGGCCCTATTGGGTCCCTGTTGAGTCCCAATCGTGGTCCCCATTGGGCCCCAATCATGGCCCCGATTGTGTCCCCACTGGGTCCCTTTTGAGTCCCAATTGTGGCCCCATTGGGTCCCTGATTGTGTCCCCGTTGTGCCTCCCTTGTGGCCCCATTGGGCCCCAATTGTGTCCCCGTTGGGTCCCTGTTGAGTCCCCATTGTGGCCCCATTGGGTCCTAATCATGGCCCCGATTGTGTCCCCACTGTGGCCCCGTTGGGTCCCCAATTGTGGCTCCCTTGTGGCGCTGTTGGGTCCCTTTTGAGTCCCAATTGTGGCCCCATTGGGCTCTGATTGTGTCCCTGTTGGGTCCCTGATTGTGTCCCAGTTGTGGCCCCATTGTGGCCCCATTGGGTCCTGATTGTGGCCCCATTGGGTCCCTGTTGAGTCCCTGTTGCGGCCCCGTTGGGCCCCACTTGTGTCCCTATTGAGTCCCCATTGTGTCCCCATTGGGTCCCAATCATGGCCCTGATTGTGTCCCCGTTGGGTCCCTTTTGAGTCCCAATTGTGGCCCCATTGGGCTTTGATTGTGACCCCGATTGTGTCCCCATTGAGTCCCAGTTGTGACCCTATTGTGTCCCCATTGTGCCCCCATTGTGCCCTGATTGTGGCCCCATTGGGTCCCTTTTGAGTCCCTGTTGCAGCCCCATTGGGTCCCATTGTGCCCCCGTTGGGCCCTGATTGTGTCCCTATTGTGACCCCACTAAATCCCCGTTGTGTCCCCAATCCCCCGTTGTGTCCCCAATCCCCCGTTGCCCCCCAGGTACGCCGTGGAGTGCCTCAAGGAGTGCAAATTCTACTACGCCTCCGACGTTTGGTCCTTTGGGGTGACCCTCTACGAGCTCCTGACGCGCTGCGACCCCGCTCAGAGCCCTCCCGTGGTGGGTTTGGGGTTTGGGGCCGGGATCCCGGGGTGGGGGCGATCCCGATGCCGGTTCCTCACCCCCTAAATCCTCCCCCGTAGAAATTCATCGAGCTGATCGGGGCCACGCAGGGGCAGATGACGGTGCTGAGGCTGATCGAGCTGCTGGACCGAGGGAAGAGGCTGCCCAGCCCCAAAGACTGTCCCTGCGAGGTAAATCCCCTTTCTCCCACCCCAAAAGTCCCCACGTGGGATGAGGGAACGGGCGGAAACGGGGCCCTGCCCATCCACCCCGTTAAAAACCCCCTCCATGTTTTTTTTAGGGCCCTGACCCTTTTTTTGAGCATTTTTTCACCCCAACCCCATTAAATCGTCAACCCTCCATGGGTTTTTTAGGGCCCTGACCCTTTTTTTGAGCATTTTTTCACCTCAACCCCATTAAATCGTCAACCCTCCATGGGTTTTTTAGGACCCTGACCCTTTTTTGGAGCTTTTTTTCACCTCAACCCCATTAAATCGTCACCCCTCCATGGGTTTTTTAGGGCCCTGACCCTTTTTTGAGCTCTCTTCCCCTCAACCCCATTAAATCGTCAACCCTCCATGGGTTTTTTAGGATCCTGACCCTATTGAGATTTTTTTTCACCTCAACCCCATTAAATTGTCACCCTTCCATGGGATTTTTAGGACCCTGACCCTTTTTTGAGCTCTCTTCCCCTCAACCCCATTAAATCATCGCCCCTCCATGGGTTTTTTAGGGCCCTGACCCTTTTTTTGAGCATTTTTTCACCTCAACCCCATTGAATTGTCACCCTTACATGGGATTTTTAGGACCCTGACCCTTTTTTTGAGCTTTTCTTCCCTTCCACCCCATTAAATTGTCACCCCTGGGTGTATTTTTTTAGGACCCTTCCCCTTTTTTTGACCTTTTTCCCCTACCCCATTAAATCCTCCCCCCTGGCTGTTTTTTTTACTCCCCTTCCCCTTTTTTCAACCTTTTTCCCCCCACCCCATTACCTCCTCACCCCCTGCCTGTTCCCTTTTTCCCCCCCCAGCCCCTTTTTTTTTTTTTTTTAACCTTTTTCCCCTTTTTTTTCCCCAGATCTACCGCCTGATGAAGAACTGCTGGGAGGCCGAGGCCTCGTTCCGCCCGGCCTTCCCCAACCTCGTCCCAATCCTAAAAGCCTTCCACGAAAAATACCGGGCCCAGGCCCCCTCCGTCTTCAGCCTCTGCTGAGGGGGGGGGGGCAACACACATTTAGGGCCCCCCCAGCCCCTTTAGGGCCGGGAGACCCCACCTTTAGGGTTTTTTTTCCCCTTTTTTGGGGGGTGGGTTTTAGGGCGGGACCAGGTTTCGCTCTGTTTTTTTTTTGGGGTTTTGGGGCCTGTCGCCGCCGTGCCTCTTTTTTCACCCCCCCCCCTTTTTTTGTCCTCGCCTTATTTCCCCCCCCACACACATACCCTACACACCAAAATGGGGCCAAACACTGTGAAATGGGACGGGGACGGCCCCAGCCCCTCCTCACCCCCCTTTATGGGGTCCACGTCCCCCCCCCCCCGCCAAAATTTGGGGACCGCGAGCTTTAGGGGCAGAGGGGGGGGCACTGAGAGGGCACCCACCCCATCCACCCCCCCCCGCGACCCCAAAAAGAAGGGGTCAGCGACAGAATTTGGCACTTTATTGCAGTTTGGGGTTTTCCGCTGCGTTTTGGGAGGTGATTTTTAGGGTCGGGGGGGGCGGCACTGAGTCTCCCCCCCCCACAAAGCTTTTTGGGGTGTGGGGGGGTGGTGCTGCCCCCGGGAGGGGTTTTTAGGGTCAGACGGAGCTGATTTGGGGGGGATGAGGGGGCTGGTGGCCCCCCCACACCTCGAAATGTGCAAAAAGGGGGGGGCTGCTCCGCCCCATAACCCTTTATTTATTGCCTGCTGTGTGATGCCGCGGCCCCCCCCCCGGTTATGGGGTGGGGGGCAACCGGGGGGGGCCCCAATAAAGGTTGTAACGGCCCCGGCTGCTCTGCCTGCCTTATGGGGGTGGTAATGGGGTCTGTGCCCCCCCCATAATGGGGTAGGGGGGGTTATGGGGTGGTTTGGGGGGGGGTCAGGGCTCCTTTGGGGCTTATAGGGTGATTATTTTTTGGGGGGGGGGGGGGGTCAGGAGTCTGCAGGGTGCAGAGGGGAGTTTTGGGGGCCCTGTAGGGTAGGGTTTTGGGGGTCCTATGGGGGGGTGTCAGTGTTCCCTATAGCATTGGGGGGGGGAGTTTTGGGGTCCCTATAGGGCTGGGGAGGATTTTGGGGTCCCTATATAGGGGCAGGGTTTTGGGGGTCCTATAGGGTGGGTGTCAGGGCCCTCTATAGGAGTTGTGGGGGGGGGCTTTTGGGGTCCTTGTCGGGATGGGGGCTTTTTGGGGTCCCTATAGGGCTGTTTATGGGGGCGTCTGGCTCCTCTATAGGGCCAGGGGGTCTCAGAGACCCCTATAGGGCGGGGTTTTTGGGGCCCTATGGGGGGTGTCAGTGCTCCCTATAGGATTTGGGGGGGCTTTTGGGGTTCCTATAGGGCTGGGGCCTTTTTGGGGTCCCTATAAGGCTGTTTATGGGGGCGCCTGGCTCCTCTATAGGGCCGGGGGGTGTCGGGGGCCCCTATAGGGCCGGGGGGGGCCCTGTGGTCCCTGCAGGTCCCAGCGGGTCGCGGCCCCTTTAAGACCCAGGGAGTCTCCGGAAGGGGTTGGGCTCATAGTGGGCGTGGCCTCACCCCAACAGCGAATAGAAGCGCGGGGGCGGTGACTTCACCTCTCCGAACCGACCAATCCGCAGGCGGGATGCTCCGAAGGCGGCGGCGGCCACCTCCGCCGGACCAATGGCGAGGCGGCGTCTTGGCGGCGGATGGTCGCGGGAGGCGGCGGGGGCCTAAGATGGCGGCGGCGGCGGCGGCGGCGGCGCCGGGGGCGGAGGGGCCGGGGCCGGGCCCGGGCCGCGCTCCCGAGGAGGAGCTGCCCCCGCTGGACCCCGCCGAGGCCCGGAGCCGCCTGGAGCGCAGCGAACGCCAGTTCCGGAACCGCCGCAAGGTGCTGATCAGGGGGCTGCCGCCGGACGTCAGCAACCAGGTAACGGGAACGGGAACGGTTTGGGGCTGAGGAGGGGGAATTGGGACGGGAACCGGGGGGTAACGGGGGCTGGGAATGGGAACGGGGCCGGGACCGGGGGGTAACGGGGACCGGGGGGGGGACACGGGGCCGGTAGCGGGACCAGGGGGTAATGGGGGCTGGGAACGGGAACGGGAACGGGGCCGGTTTGGGGCTGAGGAGGGGGGATTGGGGCCGGGAATGGGGGGTAACGGGGGTTAATAGGGGGTGATGGGGACCGGGGGGGACACACGGGGCCGGTTTGGGGCTGGGGAGGGGGAACCGGGGCCGGTAACGGGACCGGGGGGGTAATGGGGGCTGGGATCGGCCGGGAACGGGGTTGGAACCGGGAAGAATGAGGGGTAACGGGGACTGGGATCAGTTTGGGGCTGAGGAGAGGGAACTGGGATCAGTACCGGGGGGTACCGGGGGCTGGGAACGGGACCGGGGCTGGTTTGGGGCTGAGGAGGGGGAATTGGGGCTGGGACTGGAAAGTAATGGGGGTGTAGCGGGAAGCGGGATGGAGACTGAAATTGGGGCCTGATGGGGAGAAACTGGGACCTTACGGGGCGAAATTGGGGCCCAATGATGCAAAACTGGGACCCGCTGATGCAAAATTGGGGTCTGATGGTGTGAAACTGGGGCCAGACGGAGCAAATTTGGGGCCAGATGGAGCAAAACTGGGGTCTGATAGTGCTGCAAGAGCGCCTCACCTCCAAATCCTCCCATCCCCATGCGTGGGGAGAGGGAAAGGGCTGGGGATATCACCCCTGGAGCATCCCGCTGACCTCTGCCCCTCTCCCTGCTTCTTTTTTTTTTCACTTTTTTTTCACTTTTTTTCATTTTTTTTTCATTTTTTTCTTTTTTTTAGGAAGTCCACGAGCTGCTGAGCGACTACGAGCTGAAGTACTGCTTCGTGGACAAGTACAAGGGCACCGGTGAGCGCGCTGCCCCCGCTGCCACCACCCCCTCGCGCCCCTGCCTCTGGTCTCCTCCTTCAGCAGCCCCCTCGGACCCGATTTAGGCAGCGCCCAAACTCAGCAGGCAGAAAAAAAAATCAGCAAGCCGCGGGGCTTCGAGCTTTGGGACACGTTGTAGGGGCAGCACGGGGGTTGTGGGCGCTTCTCCTGCTCGCCACCGACCCCAGGGCAAAACCCAAAGTCCCTGGTGGGCAGGAGGAGCTGCCTGGGTGCTTCCCCGAGGTGCTAGCAGGGATTTGGGGAGTGGAATTCGGCTGGGGTGAACCCGTGGTGCTGCTAGAGGGTGGCCTGGGTGCTTTTTTGGGGCTCTGCTGCCTCCTGGAGCACGCAAGTGTGGTGTTTTCTGCAGGTTTGGGGGAATTAATGGGGTTTTTGGGGGCACAAATCGCCCCGAGGCTGCTGGAGGCGATCGCCCCGCGCTGCTGCGGCCTCGCTTCGAGTGCTGGGTGCGGTTCTGGGCACTGCGGGGCAAAAAAAGGTGTAAAAAAGTGTTAGAAAGGGTCCAGAGGAGGGCAACGAGGATGGTCAAGGGTCTAGAGGGTGTAAACTTGGATATTCTGTGATCCTTACGGGATTCCAGTCCAACTTGAGATGTTCTCTGATTCTCTGATCCTTATGGGGTCCCTTCTGACTCAGGATATTATCTGATTCTCTGATCCTTTTGGGATCCCTTCCAACTCGGGATATTCTCTGATTCTATGATCCTATGATACTTATGGGGTGCCTTCTGACCTGGGATGTTCTGTGATTCTCTGATCCTTACAGGGTCCCTTCTGACTCAGGATATTCTCTAATTTTATGATTCTCTGATTTTGTCATCCTTACGGGGTCGCTTCCAACTCAGGATATTCTCTGATCTTTACGAGGTCCCTCCCAACTTGGGATATTCTCTAATTCTCTGACTCTCTGATCCTTACAGGGTCCCTTCCAACTTGGAACATTCTCTAATTCTATGATTCTGTGATCCTTAGATCCTTATGGGGTCCATTCTGACTCAGGATATTCTCTAATTCTATGATTCTCTGACCCTTACGGGGTCCCTCCTTACTCGGGATATTCTGTGATGCTTATGGGGTCCCTTCCAACTCGGGATATTCTCTCATTCTCTGACTCTCTGACCCTTACGGGGTCCCTCCTTACTTGCAATATTCTCTGATCCTTACGGGGTCCCTTCCAACTCAGAATATTCTCTAATTCTCTGATTCTGTGATCCTTAGATCTTTATGGGGTCCCTCCCGACTCGGCATATTCTCTCATTCTCTGATTTCCCCGACCCTTACGGGCTCCCTCCTTCCTCGGGCTGCTCCCTCCCTCCCTGACTCCATCCCCGCTCGCCTCCCGCAGCCTTCGTCACGCTGCTGAACGGCGAGCAAGCCGAGTCGGCCATCCGACAGTTCCACCTCAGCAAACTCCGCGACAAAGAGCTCTCGGTGCAGCTGCAACCCCCGGACGCCCTGCTCTGCATCGCCAACCTCCCCCAGCTCTACAGCCAGCAGCAATTCGAGGAGCTGGTGCGGCCCTTCGGCAACCTGGAGCGCTGCTTCCTCGTCTACAGCCAGAAGACGGGGCACTCCAAGGGCTACGGCTTCGTGGAGTACATGAAAAAGGATTCGGCGGCCCGGGCCAAGTCGGATCTTTTGGGGAGGCAGCTGGGGACGCGGGCGCTCTACGTGCACTGGAGCGACGGGGCGCAGCTGACGGCCGAGCTGCTGCACTCGCGCTGCCTCTGCGTGGACAAGCTGCCCCACAACTACGGGGACCTGGAGGAGCTGCGCAGGGTTTTCTCGGCCCTCCGGCCCCCCACGTTCTGCCAGGTGGGGTTGGGAAGAGGTTTGGGGGGAGAGGAGGGGGGTTTGGGGGATTTTGGGGGGTTTTGGAGGGGTTTCAGGGGGCTGTGGGTGGGGTTAGGGGGGATTTTGGTGTGGTTTGGAGGGGGTTCGGGGGATTTGGGGGGATTTTGGGGGGCGACAGGTGGGTGTTGGGGGGATTTTGGTGCGTTTTGGAGGGGGTCGTGGGGCTTTTTGGGGGGTTTTGGGGGGATGGGGGTGGGAGTTGGGGGGATTTTGGTGCGTTTGGAGGGGGTTTCGGGGGATTTGGGGGGACTTTGGGGGGAGAGGGGGAGGTTAGGGGGGATTTTGGGGCGTTTTGGAGGGGTTTCGGGGGGCTGTGGGGGGGTGTTGGGGGGATTTTGGTGCGGTTTGGAGGGGGTTCGGGGGATTTGGGGGGATTTTGGGGGGCGACAGGTGGGTGTTGGGATTTTGGTGCGTTTTGGAGGAGGTTGAGGGATTTTGGGGGGCTGGGGGTGGGTGTTGGGGGGATTTTGGTGTGTTTGGAGGGGTTTCAAGGGGCTGCGGGTGGGGTTAGGGGGATTTTGGTGCATTTGGAGGGGGTTTGGGGGATTTGGGGGGACTTTGGGGGGCCGGGGGTGGGTGTTGGGGGGATTTTGGTGCGTTTGGAGGGGCTTTGGGGCTTTGGGGGGTTTTTGGAGGGAGAAGAGGGAGGTTAGGGGGGATTTTGGGGCGTTTTGGAGGGGGTTTGGGGGATTTGGGGGGATTTTGGGGGGCTGGGGGTGGGTGTTGGGGGGATTTTGGTGGATTTTGGAGGGGGTTGTGGTGTTTGGGGGGGCTTTAGGGAGCTGGAGTTGGGTGTTGGGGGGATTTTGAAGCATTTGGAGGCATTTGGGAGGGGGTTTGGGTGGCTTTTGGGGGGCTGGGGGTGGATTTGGGTGGGGATTAGTGGGATTAGGAGCACTGGCGTTGGGTTTCGGGTGGGATTGGGGGGCCGGGGGTGGGAGTTGGGGCGATTTCGGTGCATTTTGAGGGGTTTTGTTGTGTGGGTGGGTGGCTTTTGAGTGACAGGGGTGGGTTTTGGGGGGGGATTGCTCATTTTTGAGGGACCAGGTTTGGCTTTGGGTAGCTTTTGAGGACCCCGAGGTGGCTTTGGGGGTCTCAGGACACCTTTTAGAGGCGCAGCATCACCCCGCCTCTCTCTTCACCCCTTCCCCTCGCCCTAAACCCCTTTCTCCTGTTGTTTTTTCGCCCCCCCCAGCTGGCTTACGGGCAGGACGGGCAGCTGAAAGGCTTCGCCGTGCTGGAATACGAATCGGCCGAGGTGGCCGAGATGGTGCAGCGAGCCACGGACGGCTTGCTGCTGGCCGGGAACCACGTCCGCGTCTCCTTCTGCGCCCCCGGCCCCCCCGGCCGCAGCATGCTGGCCGCCCTCATCGCTGCCCAAGCCACGGTGAGGGGCTCCAAACCCCCCCAGCACGATTAATTCCCCTTAAATCTCTCTCCTGAGCTCCGTCCTCGCCCGTCCCCTCTCCGTGCGCCCGCGCCGGCGGCTGATTTAATCCCTGCGTGGCCGAAGACGCCGCTGGGAGCCGTCGGTCGCCTCCTCCCCACCCTAAAAAAAATAATTTGGGAGCTGGCGGTGCTGGTCCTGGTGGTGTGGGGGTGAAATCGGGCTGCTGTGGCTTCAGCCTGCCTGCTCCTGACTCGCTGCTTTTCTTTTTCAAGGCTCTGAACCGGGGGAAGGGGCTCCTCCCCGAACCCAACATCCTCCAGATCCTCAACAGCCTGGGCAACCCCGCTTCTCTCCAGCTGCTGCTCAACCCCCTGCTCCACGGGGCCGTCGGAGGAAAACAGGGTAAGGCCCCGAGCCCTCCAGCAGCTCGGGGCGGCCTCGGGGGGCGTTTGTTTTTGGGGCTCACCCCGCTTCGTTTTCCCCCCCAAAAAAAAAAGGAATCCTCGGCGCCGCTCCGTCCCTGCCGCTGGTCGCCAACCCGGCGCTCTCCACCGCCCTGCTCCAGCTGGCGCTGCAGAACCAGCCCCAGGCGCAGCAGGTGGGAGTTTTGTAGGGTCAATAGGGTCGGAAAAGGGCTTCCAGGAGGTTTTAAGGAGCTGTGGGATTGCAGCCGGCCTCCCCGTGGGGAGCTCTGAAACGCGACCGCGTCCCTTTGGGCACGTTTCTCGTGGCGCACGAGCTCCCCGGCGGCTCCCGGTGCCTATCCAAAGCCCCGAGCCCCCCCACGAAGCCCCCTCGCACCCCATAAATCCCCCTCGCGCCCCACAAAGCCCCCTCGAGCCCCGCAAAACCCCCCCCCTCCTTCCCCTCCCTCCCTGTTTTTGCAGAAACCGGGCATTTTGGGCGACTCCCCGCTGGGCTCCCTGCCCCACGGCGCCTTGGGTTTGGCGGCGGCGGCGCCCACGCAGCCCCCGGGCCAGCTCCTGGGGGAGCTCCCAGCAGGTAAAATCCCCTTGGGGACACCAGGACGCGTCCCCTCGGGCACCAAACCCCCCGTACCGATGGGTGACAACACTCCGGGGACGATGGGGGGGGGTTTTGGTGCCCCCCGGTGCCCTCCCCTTAATTTTTCTCTCCCCGCAGGCGGCCCCCTGCCCGGCGACATGGCCCAGGGTCACGTCAAATCGCCCATTTTACCCTCCGGGAACGTGGCCCTGGCTCCTTTCCTCAACCCGGTGGGGGCCGAACGCGACGGTTCGGTGCTGGGGGGGGGGGCGGCGCAGGTGCCCCCCAACCCTGCCCCCCCGGCCCTGCAGGGTCTCAGCACCTCCCTGCTGGGCTCCGTCATCAGCGGCCTCCAAAAACCAAAGCAGGGCGGCGACAGCGGGCCCCCAACCTCCGGGGTATGGGATGGGGGGGGGTTTTTGGGGGTCTTTAGGGCCCCCCCCGCGTGTTGTTTCCCCCCTCACCCCGCTTTTTTTTCCAGGTTTCGCTGCTGGGGGAGCCCCCAAAAGACTTCAAGATCCCCCTCAACCCCTACCTGAACCTGCAGAGCCTCCTGCCGCCCAACAGCCTCGGAGGTTTGGGGGGGAGCGGGGGGGGGTCCCAAAACCTTTCCCTACAGCTTTTAGGATGCCCGAGGCGATCCTGGGGGCTACGAATTTCCCCCCCCCGTTTTTTTTTCCCCCTCTCCTAGGTGCTGCCAACAAAGCTTTCGCCCTCAAAGCCGGGGTCCTGGGCAGCGTCCCCACCGCCCGCCGCTCCCCGTCCTCCCTCGCCGACCCCCTGCTCCCCTCCCCGGGGCTGGCGGCCGAGGGCTTCGCCTTTGACTACCAGCCCGTAAGTTTGGGGGCGCCCCCCCCCCTTTATTTACACCCCCCCCTTAACCCTACAAACGGCTGCACCCCCCCCTTTTAACTCCCCTCCTTTTATCCGGGAAGGATTTGGGGTCGCGCATCTTCCCCCAGACCCGGGAGCACGCCGGGCCCCTCCTGGGCAGCTTCGGGCATGGTAGACACAAGGTAACCCCCCCCCAGACCCCAAAATCCGCCCCCCCCAACCCCAAAATCTGCCCCCCAATCCCCAAAATCCCCCCCAACCCCAAAATGTCCTGCCCCCCAACCCCAAATCCCTTCACTTCAACTCCCAAAATCCCTCCCCTCAACCCCCCAAATCGGCCTCTGACCCCAAAATCCCAACCCCAAAATCCCCCCAACCTCAAAATCCGTCCCCCAACCGCAAAATCTCCCCCCAACCCCAAAATCCCCCCAAAATCCACCCCCGACCCCAAAATCCGCCCCCTGAACCCCAAAATCCCCCTCACCAAACCCCCAAATCCACCCCCCAACCCCAATATCCCCCTACCAACCACCAAAATCTGCCCCCCCAACCCCAAAATCTCCCCCCCTCAACCCCAAAATCTGTCCCCCAACCCCAAAATCCCCCCACTGAACCCCAAAATCTCCGCCCCCAACCCCAATATCCCCCTACCAACCACCAAAATCTCCCCCCCAACCCCAAAATCTCCCCCCCTCAATCCCCAAATCCCCCCCAACCCCAAAATCCCAACCCCCAAATCCGCCCCCCCATCCCCAAAATCCTCCCCCAACCCCCAAATCCCCCCCAACCCCAAAATCTGCCCCCAAATCGCCCCCCGACCCCCAAATCTCCCCCTCAACCCCAAAATTCCACCCCAAAATCCCAACCCCCAAATCTGCCCCCCCATCCCCAAAATCCGCCCCCCTCAACCCCAAAATCCAACTCCAAAATCTCCCCCCCAACCCCAAAATCCCCCCAAACCCCAAAATCCCAACCCCAAAATTGCCCCCCCACCCCAAAATCTGCCCCTAAATCGCCCCCCGACCCCAAAATCTCACCCCAAAATCCCCCCCGGTGTTCTCACC
>NW_028137408.1:15000-23731 GCF_965140915.1 Aythya marila | reverse complement strand
GGTGTCACAGTGGACTAGGAGCTGTGAAGAAGGCTGAGGAGTGGGCGATCAGGGTCCAGCCACTGTCCAAGTCCGGCTGCCACCTGTACACAACATGGAGCCCTCCGGTCTCCCCCCCACAGACACTTGGAACCCAAAGGAGGGCTGGCCGCCAGCTCGCTACGTTTGCTTTGCTTCTCTTTGTTTTGCCTTGCTCCGCTTTGCTTTGCTCTTGCTGGCACAGTTTTGCTTTTCCATACCTCCTTTCCTCTGCTGTTCTTGCCCTGGCTTTGCTTTGCTTTGCCTCAGATTCCTTTGCTGTTTCTTTCCCGGCAATGCTTTGCTTTTCCTTGTGCTACGTTCCCTTGCTCTGCTTTGACTTGCTCTGCTTTCCCTTCCCTGGCCATGCTTTCCTTGGTTTAGCTTTGCTTTATAGACCTGGCACTGCTCTGCTTTTCCTACCCGTGCTGTGCTTTGCCTTGCCTCAAACTGCCTTGCTTTCCTTTGTTTGCTTTGTCTTCCCTGGTTATGCTTTGCTTTTCCTGGTGCTACTTTCCTTTGCTCAGCTTTGCCTTCCCTGGCCGTGCTTTGTATTGCTTTACGGGGCCATGCTTGCCTTTTTTTACCTTTGCTTTGCTCTCTTTTGCCTCGCCTGCTCCTGCTCTCATTTCCATTTTCCGGCCATACTTACCTTTGTTTTGCTTTACTTTGTATTCCTGGCACTGCTTTGCTTTTCCTTTTGCTACTTTCTTTTGTTCTGCTTTGCCTTGCCTGGCCATGCTTTGCTTTGCCTTGCTTTGTATTCCTGGCATTGCTTTGCTTTTCCTTCTCTGCTCTGCTTAGCTTCTCTTAACCCTGCTCTCTGATTTGCCTTAACTACATGATTCCCACAACTACGGTGGAAGAAATCCACAACAAACAACAACAAAATGTATATATATATATATAAAACCAGCTAAAGCAAGACATGGTTCTTGCCCGGTGTCACAGTGGACTAGGAGCTGTGAAGAAGGCTGAGGAGTGGGCGATCAGGGTCCAGCCACTGTCCAAGTCTGGCTGCCACCTGCACACAACATGGAGCCCTCTGATCTCTCCCCCACAGACACTTGGAACCCAAAGGAGGGCTGGCCGCCAGCTCGCTACGTTTGCTTTGCTTCTCTTTGTTTTGCCTTGCTCCGCTTTGCTTTGCTCTTGCTGGCACGGTTTTGCTTTTCCATACCTCCTTTCCTCTGCTGTTCTTGGCCCAGATTTGCCTCAGATTGCTTTGCTTTTGCTTTCCTGAAAATGCTTTTCTTTTCCTTGTGCTACGTTCCTTTGCTCTGCTTTTCCTTGCTCTCCTTTCCCTTCCCTGGCCATGTTTTCCTTGGTTTACCTTTGGTTTACAGACCTGGCACTGCTCTGCTTTTCCTACCCGTGCTGTGCTTTGCCTTGCCTCAAACTGCCTTGCTTTCCTTTGTTTGCTTTGTCTTCCCTGGTTATGCTTTGCTTTTCCTTTTGCTACTTTCCTTTGCTCAGCTTTGCCTTCCTTGGCCGTGCTTTGTATTGCTTTACGGGGCCATGCTTGCCTTTTTTTACCTTTGCCTTGCTCTCTTTTGCCTCACCTGCTCCTGCTCTCACTTCCATTTTCTGGTCATGCTTCCATTTGTTTTGCTTTACTTTGTATTCCTGGCATTGCTTTGCTTTTCCTTCTCTGCTCTGCTTAGCTTCTCTTAACCCTGGTCTGATTTGCCTTACCTCAAACTTTTTCGCTTTGTTGTGCTTTTTATTGCTTTTTTTTTTTTTTTTAATTTATTTATATATTGTCACTTCTTTAAAAATCCTGGCACTGCTTTGCTTTTCCTGGTGCTACTTTCCTTTGCTCAGCTTTGCCTTCCCTCGCCGTGCTTTGTTTTGCTTTATAGGGCCATGCTTGCCTTTGTTTATCTTCGCTCTGCTCTGCCTCGCCTTGCTATGTTTTGCCTTTTCTGGACATGCTTTGCATCTATTTTTTTTTATTATTATTATTATTTATTTATTTATTTATTTTTCTTTAAATGTTCATTACATTCTTTTGTTTTCCTTTTGGACCTATCTGATGTGTTTTTACAGGCCGCGCTTTCCTTTTCCAGGCCCTGGTTGTCACTGCTTTTCCCTATGCCTAGCAGGGCTTTTCCTTAGCAGGGTTTTACTCTGTCTTGCTCAGCTTTTATCCGCATTGCCCTGCTGTCCTGTGTTGTGCTAGGTTTCTTTTGGAGACTGTCCCACTGGTTTTACTGAGCTAGCCGCAAGCTCCTTACGTTTGCTTTGCTTCTCTCTGTTTTGCCTTGCTCCGCTTTGCTTTGCTCTTGCTGGCACAGTTTTGCTTTCCCATACCTCCTTTCCTCTGCTGTTCTTGCCCCAGCTTTGCCTCAGACTGTTTTGCTTTTGCTTTCCTGAAAATGCTTTGCTTTTCCTTGTGCTACGTTCCTTTGCTCTGCTTTGACTTGCTCAGCTTTCCCTTCCCTGGCCACGCTTTCCTTGGTTTAGCTTTGCTTTATAGACCTGGCACTGCTCTGCCTTTCCTACCCGTGCTGTGCTTTGCCTTGCCTCAAAGTGCTTTGCTTTCCTTTGCTTGCTTTGCATTTCCTGGTTATGCTTTGCTTCTCCTGGTGCTACTTTCCTTTGCTCAGCTTTGCCTTCCCTGGCCTTGCTTTCGTTTGCTGTTTCAGGCCATTTTTTCCTTTCTTTAGCTTTGCTTTGCTCTGCTTTGCTTTGCTTTGCTTTGCCTTTCATCTTTTATTCTTTTTTTTTTTTTTTTTTTTTTTTAATTTATTTTTTTTTTCATGTTCCTTGCATGATTTGTTTTCCTTTTGGACCTATCTGATGTGTTTTTACTGGCCGTGCTTTGCTTTTCCAGGCCCTGGTTGTCACTGCTTTTCCCTATGCCTAGCAGGGCTTTTCCTTGTCTCGCTCAGCTTTCATCCACATTGCTCTGCTCTCCTGTGCCGTGCTAGGCTTCCTTTGGAGACCGTCTCACTGATTTTGCTGCTGAGTCGATTGGTAAATTTCTGAACGCATCAACCGTCAGACACAGAACTTGGCCTCCCCGCAGCCCAGCCACTGTCCCCTCGGAACCGGCGCGTGGGGGCAGCAGGCCTGGCCGCCCGACATGGTCCATTCTTTGTCCCCAGCCACGCGGCGAGCTGGCTTGGGTGGGCCACACTGCTAGTTGTGTGTGTGAGGTTCTCAAAGACAGTAAGGAACTACACGATTCCCACAACTACGGTGGAAGAAATCCACCACAAGAACAACAACAACAACAAAATAGATAGAGATATATAAAACGTCACGGTGGACTAGGAGATGTGAAGGAGGCTGGGGAGAGAGCTGTCAGGGTACAGCCACTGTCCGAGTCTGGCTGCCACCTGTACACAACATGGAGCCCTCCGGTCTCCCCCCCACAGACACTTGGAACCCAAAGGAGGGCTGGCCGCCAGCTCGCTACGTTTGCTTTGCTTCTCTTTGTTTTGCCTTGGTCGGCTTTGCTTTGCTCTTGCTGGCACAGTTTTGCTTTTCCATACCTCCTTTCCTCTGCTGTTCTTGCCTCAGATTGCTTTGCTTTTTCTCTCCTGGAAATGCTGTGTTGTTCCTTGTGCTGCTTTGCTTTGCTTTGCTTTGCTTTGCTTTGCTTTGCTTTGCTTTGTTTTGCTTTTTCTTTCCTCAGCCTGCTACGTTTTTACTTGTGCGGTCATGCTTTATTTTTTATTTCTTTGCTTCGTATTCCTGTCAGTGCTTTGCTTTCCCTTCTCTGCTCTTCTGGACCTTTCTTAGCCTCGCTGTGCTTTGCTTTGCCTCAAAGTGCTTTCTTTCCTTGGCTTTCCCTTTCGTGGCACCGCTTTGTTTTTCCCTGTGCTCCTTTCCTTAGCTTTGCTGTCTTTATGAATGCATAAAGAAGTTCATGAAACTTGTTTCTGAACACACAGAAAAGTTAGCCGGCCCGCAGCCCGGCAGCTGTCCCCTCGCAGCTGGCGGGCAGGGACAGGGATCTGGCTACCGGGCCAGGTCTATTCTGTTGCCCACCGTTGTCCGGAGAGCCAGCAGGTGGGCTCCGTTGCTATTCGTCTGGGGAGGGGTGTGGGTTGAGAACAACAATCAATAACTACTCGATTCCTAAAACGAAAGGGGGAAACAGACGGAGAAGACTATTATTATTCCTACTTCTACTATTTGTATTACGTTTTAATGATATTTATTTCTATTACTATTTAATACTTTTATTTCTAATAACTTTTTAGTAGTATATAATAATAGCATTATTATTATTATTATTATTATTATTATTATTATTGTTATTGTTATTGTTATTGTTATTGTTATTATTAATTTATATAATGATAAGCAGCTAAAGCAAAGCAGCCAGGCAGCCAGCCAAACTGAGTGGCACAGGTGGGGAGCCGTTCGCGGCCGAGCAGGAGCCTCTGATGTCAGAGCGAGAGCGAGAGGCAGCCCGAGGCAACCGGGGGCCGCTGCCACACCCTGGCCTTCTCAAACGCCCAGCTCCCCGTAAGCCAGCAACGGGCCCCTTTTCCTCATGGGTGGGTGGGGGGTGCGATTTCGACTGACGCTAAGTTAACTCCGCATTTTGTTTTGGCAGCACCGTTTTGCTTTGCTTTGCTTTCCCTGGCCCTGCGTTGCTTCGCTTCGCTTTGTATTCAAGGCACTGCTTCGCTTTTCCTGGCCCTGTTTTACTTTGGATTTTCTCTTCCTGACCGTGCTTTGCTTTTCCTGGCCTCGCTTTGTTGCGTTTTGCTTGACTTTGTATTCGTGACACCGCTTTTCTTTCCCTGGACCTCCTTTGCTTTGGTTTTTCTCGCCCTTCTTTGCTTTGCTTTTGCTGGTCCTGCCTCGCTTTGTTTTGCTTGACGTTGTATTCAAGACACCACTTTTCTTTTCCTGGACCTCTTTTGCTTTGGTTTTTCTCGCCTTTCTTTGTTTTGCTTTTGCTGGCCCTGCCTCGCTTTGTTTTGCTTGACGTTGTATTCAAGATACCGCTTTTCTTTCCCCCACCCCCCAGGAAATCCTTAGCTTAGGTTTTTTTTGTTTGTTTGTTTGTTTTTCCCCACCCTTCTTTGTTTTGCTTTAGCCGGCCCTGCCTTGCTTTGCTTTGCTTTACTTTGTATTCGTGACACCACTTTTCTTTTCCTGGACCTCTTCTGCTTTGGTTTTTCTTGCCCTGCTTGCTTTTGCTTTTCGCGGCCCTTCTTGGCTTTGCTTTTCCTTTTGCCTCTTTCTTTTCCCTAGCAGGGCTTTGCTTTGTCTCGCTCTGCTTTGCGTTGCATTGCTCAGCTCTGCTTTGCCGTGCTAGGTAGGCTTCTTTTGCAGACCGTCGCACCGATTTGGGCGACGAGTCGATCGGTGTATTTATGAACGCATAAAGCCTCAGGCGCACACCGTGGCCTCCCTCCCCGCAGCCCGACGACTGTCCCCCGGGAGCTGGAGGGTGGCGACAGGAAGCCTGGCCAGCCACCCAGCATGGTCTATTCCTCATCCCCCGCTGTCCGGCGAGCCGCCAGGTGGGTCCCGCTGCTGCTGTTCGTCTGGGGACGGGCTTGGGTGAGGTTTTTTAGGACGATAAGCGACATTACACGATTCCCAATGATTTGGGTTCGTTTTGCTTTGCTTTCCTTTTCCTCGCTTTACTTATCGTCGCTCTTCCCCGCTTTGCTTTTCCCGCACCTGCTTCGACATGCTTTCCTTAGAGCTGCATCTTTCTGGGGGGTTTTGGTTTGTATTCCCGGCACCGATTTCCTTTTCTTTGCTCTGCTTTGCCGTTCCTACTCCGCTTTGTTTTTTGCTCTTTTGATGCGTTTACACACACAGGAACGCTGGGTCACCTACTTCGGCCTCCCCACAGCCCGCCAACCGTCCCTTCGCAGCTGGCAGGTGGGGGTGCGGGGGTCGGCCACCCAGCCAAGTCTATTCCAGGACCCCCGCTGACTGGGGAGCCGCCACCTGAGCTCAACTGCCGTTTGCCTGAGGAGGCTGGGGGAGGGGGGGGGGGGGGGGGGGGGTGAGGGGGAGCTGAGGACTAGGGGGGTGGGGGAGGTTTTGAAAGACGGTAAGGAATGACACGATTCCTGAAGCTACAGCGGAAAACAGGCAACAGAACTAACTAATAATAAACGTAAAGATAAGAGTAGTTATTTTCCAAAGCGGCTAAAGCAAAGCGGCCAGGCAGTCAGCCGCACTGCGCGGCACAGGTGGCGAGCCTCTGGCGGCCGAGCAAGAGCCTCTGACGTCAGAGCGAGCTGCGGCCCGAAGCAGCCGGGGTCCGGGGCCGCGCCCTCGCCTTCCCGACCGGCGCCGGCGCCCCGCCCCGCCCCGTCCACTGCAAAGGCTGCAAAGGGCGGAGGAGAGGGAGGGAGAAGTGGGGAGGGGGCGGAGGCGGCCATTGAAGTGCGTAGACGGCCGCTGTCAGATGCAGGCCGCCACGTCTACCCGTCCCTCCCACCCTCCGGGCCCCGTGGAGCGACCAGGTCTACTTCTCCCTCCTCCCCGCTCTCTCCCCCGCCCCCTCCCGCCTCGTGGAGCCACCAGGTCTACTTCTCCCTCCTCCTCCCCGCTCTCTCCCCCCCGCCCCCTCCCACCCCGTGGAGCCACCAGGTCTACTTCTCCCTCCTCCTCCCCGCTGTCCCCCCGCCCCCTCCCGCCCCGTGGAGCCACCAGGTCTACTTCTCCCTCCTCCTCCCCGCTCTGTCCCCCCGCCCCCTCCCGCCCCGTGGAGCCACCAGGTCTACTTCTCCCTCCTCCTCCCCGCTCTGTCCCCCCGCCCCCTCCCGCCCCGTGGAGCCACCAGGTCTACTTCTCCCTCCTCCCAGCTCTGTCCCCCCGCCCCCTCCCGCCTCGTGGAGCCGTCAGGTCTACCCCGCCGTCACGGCCACTGCTCGAGAGCGGCCCGGCTGCCTCGTCTACACGGCCACACGCACGCATGCACAGACGGGCGCGTGCCCGCACGCTTCCCTCCGGCGGCCCGCCAGGTCTATCCACACGCCTCTCGCGTGCAGGGGAACGGCTGGGAGGCGCCATTCATTCGAATCGTTCACGCTTTTAAAAAGAAAAAGGGGAAAAAGAAAAACAAACACAAGCAGCAGCAGCAGCAGCAGCAACAAGAAAGCACGGGTCCCGCTTGGCGGCGGGGAGACGAGAGGTCGTACAAAGCGTGCGGAGAAAGCGTTCGCTCTCAGACTCCGGCCGCCACGTCTACCCGCCGCCAGAGCCACTCGGAGCCCGCGGCAGACCGGCCGCCAGTTCCTCCCCTTTGCTTTGCTTTTGCCGGCCCTGCTTCGCTTTGCTTTTCGTGGAAGCGCTGAGTTTTGTTTGGCGTCGCGTTCGTGGCACTCGTTTGCTTTTCCTTCGTCTGCTCCGCCTCGCTCCGCTTTGCCGTTCCTCCTCCGCTTCGCTTTGCTTTTGCCGGCGCCGCTTGGCCTGGCTTTGGCTGGCGGCGCTCCGCCTTTCCGTTGCGCGCCTTCGCTTCGCCTCGTTTCGCACGGATCGCTGAGTGCAGCGACACACGCCCAGCCACGCAGAGTCGCACGGGTGGCTCGCAGGCGAGCCAGAGCCCCTGACGGCAGAGCGAGCGGCAGCCCGATGCAGCCAGGGGCCGCGCGCGGCCGCGCTCTCGGCTTCTCGAGCGGCGCCGGCTCCTCTCCCCCCCTCTCCCCCGCCCGTCGCGCCGCAGCCCCGCCGAGCCGTCGGGCGGGGGGGCGGCGGGAGGGGCAATCCTCCTAGCTCGTCGCCGGCCGCTCCGCTCCGCTCGGCGGGAAGCCGGCGCCACACGTAGGCGAGAGGGGGACGCATTATTCCGGGCACGGAGCTTCAAGCCGGCTGGTCGTCAGGCTCCCGCCGAGCCCGTGTCCCGGCCGGCGGGCAGCTAGATGGCGCGGGAGGGAGCAGAGCGACGAGCTCGCGCTCGCCTCCAGCGTTTTTCTCCCCGGGCGGGCCCCGTCCGGGGCCCCCGCAAAGGCGGGCAGGCGGGAGCTGCCTCGCCTCCTGCGACGCTCGGCTCCGCGGCCGGGGCGGATCGGGCTCGGAGTCGGCTTCGGGCTTGCGCTTCGGCTCGGGCTCGCGGGCTCGCGAGGGCAGAGGCTGTCCGCCGCCCGCAGCCCCGTCCGTCTACACGGCGCTTCCCCGCCTCGCGGCGATCTTGAGCTCTGCCCTGCTTCTCGGCCGGCTGCTGGGGAAGAGCGGCGTGGCAACGGGGAGAAGGGGGGAAGGGAGGGAACGAGAAGAGGTGTATTTGTGAATGAATGAATGAATGAATGAATGAACGAACGAACGAATGAATGAACGAACGAACGAATGAGTGCATGAGTGCATGAATGAGTGAGTGAATGAATCAAGGAATCGATGGATCGATCGTTCAGCCAACGAATCGATGAAGAAAGGAATGAGAAAGCAGAAGGGAAGCAAAAAGAAGGGCGGGGGAAGAAAGCGAAGGGCTCCAGAAAAGCGCGTAGGCAGCCGCCGTTAGCTGACGGCCGCCAGCTCTACGGTCCTCGTCGTGCTGAAGTGGACAGGTGAATCCCCTCCCCTCTTCCTCCCCCTTCCCCTCCCAGCCCCGATCCGCCAGGTGTAGCGTGGCGTCAAGGCGAGGAGCCGAAGCGGCACAGCGCGTTGGCGAGCAGGCGAGCCCGTGTGCCGGCTGTAAGCGGGACAGAGGCGCGAGCGTCCCTCGGACTGCCGTGCAGAGCGTAGCCGGGGAGGCGGAGGCACGCTTCGCTCCGACGGACCGCCA
>NW_028137408.1:0-2500 GCF_965140915.1 Aythya marila | reverse complement strand
TTACCTCGACCTAACTGGAGGCACAGAGAAACAGCGACGCCTACCACCCCTTCCGAGCCGTGGCACGACCTGCTAGTCTACCTCCAGCCCCACGGCGGCCTTCCAAGTCCCGTCGGACACGCGGTAGACCTGGCCGCCGTTCCCTCCGCCCGACCGGCGGCTATTTCCTCCGCGCGGGTAGACCTGGCAACCTCAGGGGGACCCCCCGGCCGGGAACCGACGGCGCCGGCCCGCCTTCCTTCGCTTTTCCCGCGGGCCCTTCCGGCACTTTTCCAGCCTTTTCGGGCTTTTTCGCACCTTTCCGGGAATTTCCGACGCTTTCCGCGCCATCGGACCCGCTCGGGAACCGCTCGACCGACCCGCGGACGTGCGCCTTCGCAAACGCGCGCGCGCGCGCGCTCCCGTCGCTGCCGCGCAGACCCCGACGCCGTTCTCGCGGCCGGACCTGCAGCGACCCCTACAGGTCGCCGCCGGCTAAGCAAACATGGCGACCGCGGCAGGGTAGACCTGGCGGCCGCAGGAAGCTACGGGGAGACCAGGCGGCCGCGGGACGACGCGGGGACACCAGGCGGCCGCGGCAGGATCGGCAGACGAGGCGACGGGGGGATGCGGTAGACCTGGCAACCTCGGCGGGACGCGGGGAGACCTGGCGGCCGCAGGAGGGCACCGGGACACCTGGCGGCCGCAGGACGACACGGGGAGACGTGGCGGCAACGGGGGGCACACGGTAGACCTGGCAACCTCAGGGGGACACGGGGAGACGTGGCGGCAACGGGGGGCACACGGTAGACCTGGCAACCTCAGGGGGACACGGGGAGACCCGCCGGCCGGGAACCGACAGCGCCGGCCCGCCTTCCTTCGCTTTTCCCACGGGCCCTTCCGGCACTTTTCGCACCTTTCCGGGAATTTCCGACGCTTTCCGCGCCATCGGACCCGCTCGGGAACCGCTCGACCGACCCGCGGACGGGAGCCCTCGCAAACGCGCTCGCGCCCGCGCTCCCGTCGCTGCCGGGCAGACCCCGACGCCGTTCTCGCGGCCGGACCTGCAGCGACCCCTACAGGTCGCCGCCGGCTAAGCAAACATGGCGACCGCGCCCGGGTAGACCTGGCGGCTGCTGTCCGCAGCGCTTAGACGAGGCGCCCGCGGCGCCCCGAGGTGGGGAACACCTGCCGGCCGGGAACCAACCCCGCCGTCGTTTCCCTAGCAGGGCTCTGCCTTGCCTTGCTCGGCTTTCATCCGCATTGCTCTGCTCTCCTGTGCCGTGCTGGGCTCCTCTCGGAGACCGTCCCGCGGGTTTTGATGCCGAGTCGATCGCTATAATTACGAACGCATAAACCGTCAGACACAGAACTTGGCCTCCCCGCAGCCCAGCGACCGTTCCCTCGGAACTGGCACGAGGGGGCAGCAGGCCTGCACACCCAGCACGGTCTTTTCTGTAAGTAACAACACGATTCCCACAACTACGCTGGAAGAAAGGCAACAATAAAGAAATAAACAGATAAAGCAAGACATGGTTCTTGCCCAACGTCACGGTGGACCAGGAGATGTGAAGGAGGCTGGGGAGTGGGCGATCAGGGTACAGCCACTGCCCAAGTCCGGCTGCCACCTGCACACAACATGAGAGCCCTCCGGTCTCCCCCCAACAGGCACTTGGAACCCAAAGGAGGGCTGGCCGCCAGCTCGCTACGTTCGCTTTGCTTCTCTTTGTTTTGCCTTGCTCCGCTTTGCTTTGCTCTTGCTGGCACAGTTTTGCTTTTCCATACCTCCTTTCCTCTGCTGTTCTTGCCCCGGCTTTGCTTTGCTTTGCCTCAGATTCTTTTGCTGTTTCTTTCCTGGCAATGCTTTGCTTTTCCTTGTGCTACGTTCCCTTGCTCTGCTTTGCCTTGCTAAGTTTTGCCTTTTCTGGACATGTTTTGCTTTTTTTTTTTTTTTTTTTTTTTTTTTTTTTTTTTAAGTGTTCATTGCATTCTTTTGTTTTCCTTTTGGACCTATCTGATGTGTTTTTAGAGGCCGCGCTTTGCTTTTCCAGGCGCTGGATGTCATTGCTTTTCCCTATGCCGCTAGGTCTTTTCCATAGCAGGGCTTTGCTTTGTCTTGCTCAGCTTTCATCCGCATTGCTCCGCTCTCCTGTGCCGTGCTAGGCTTCCTTTGGAGACCGTCTCACTGATTTTGCTGCTGAGTCGATTGGTAAATTTATGAACGCATAAACCGTCAGACACAGAACTTGGCCTCCCCGCAGCCCAGCCACTGTCCCCTCGGAACCGGCGCGTGGGGGCAGCAGGCCTGGCCGCCCGACATGGTCCATACTTTGTCCCTAGCCATGCGGCGAGCTGGCTTGGGTGGGCCACACTGCTAGTTGTGTGTGTGAGGTTCTCAAAACAGTAAGGAACTACGTGATTCCCACAAGTACGGTGGTAGAAATCCACAACAAACAACAACAAAATGTATATATATATATATATATATAAAACCAGCTAAAGCAAGACATGGTTCTTGCCC
>NW_028137409.1:0-15559 GCF_965140915.1 Aythya marila | reverse complement strand
GGGCAACCAATAGGGAGGCGAGGGGGCGGGGCCAGCGGTCATGCGGCGCGGCCATGGGCGCCGCGCGGGGGGCGGGGGGGGCTGACCTAGATTTAGCCAATGGGGAGGCGGCAAGGGGGCGGGGCCTGACCCACTTTTGGCCAATGGGAGCGGCGGCGGGGCGCGGGGCACGTGGGGCCGCACGTGCCGGGGGCGCCGCCATCTTTGGTGTGGCCCTGAGGGCGGGGCCCGGCGCCATCTTGGGTGCGGGCAGCGGCCGCCCTCACCCGCCGGCTTCCGGCCGCCATCTTGGGTGCGGGCAGCGCCGCCATCTTGTGGCGGCGGCCATCTTGGCGGGGGGGGGGGGCGAGGAGCCGCGGGCGCCATCTTGAGTGCGGGCAAAGCCCCCCCCCACCCCCAAAACCCCCCCAAAACCCCCCCAAAAACCCCCACGAACCCCCCCCCGGGAGGGGCAAGGCCGGGCTCTGGGGGTCCCCACGGATCAATTTGGGGGGTGTGGGGGGGGGGGCACAGCAAAGCATTGTGGGAGGGGGGGGCGGTAACGGGGGTCACGTGGTGCCACTTTGGGGGGGGGGGGGGGGGTTCCGGGTCCGGTGGGGGAGGCGCCGCGGTGCAGGCCCCGGAGCGAGCGGGGCCCAGGCACAGCCCCCCCGGGACCCCCCCGGGACCCCCCCCCGGAGGCAGAGCCCCCCCCCCCCCAGCCCCTCACCCCCCCCCCCCAAAGCCCCCCCACAACCGGGGGCTGCGCTGGGACGGAGCCGCCCCCCCCCCGAGGTGAGTGACCCCCCCCCAGCCCCAAAATTCCCCATTTTACCCCCACTTTTTGGGGCTCCCCCCCATTATCCCCCCCCCATTAACCTCCTCATTAGCCCCGACCCCTCCCCATTAGCCCCAAGCCCCCCCCCATTAACCCTGAGCCCCCCCCATGGGCTCTGCCCCCCGTTAATTCTCTGCCCTCATTAACCCTTCCCCTAATTAGCCCTTCCCCCATTAACCCTGAGCCCCCCCATTACCCCCATACCCCCATTGATTACTCCTCCCCCCCCCAATTAACCCCACGTCCCCTCATTAATCCTCACCCCCCCATTACTGCTCTGCTCCCCTCTATATTGGCCCCATTTCCCCCCTAATTAACCCCATTTCCCCCCAGTAACCCCATTTCCTCCCCATTTCCCCTGTGTCCCCCAACCCCAATCCCCCCATTTCCCCCTCATTTCCCCCCCAACTCCCCCCATTTCCCCCCCAGTCCCCCCCATTTCCCCCCCAATTCCCCCATTTCCCCCCATTTCCCCCCAATCCCCCCCATTTCCCCCCCCAATCCCCCCCATTTCCCCCCATTTCCCCCCCTTTTCCCCCCCATTTCCCCCCAACTCCCCCCATCCCCCCCCCATCACCCCCCCATGCCCCCCAAACCCCCCCTAACCCCCTCCATCCCCCCTCTCCCCCTCCCCCATTAACCCTCTCCCCCCCCAACTTCCCCACCCTAGGACCTCTCCCCGCTCCTCCGAAGGCCGGCGCCCGCCCCCCCCCCACGTGCGTCTGTGACCCCCCCCCCAAAAAAAAATTAAAAAAAAGAGATGGAAGCCAACGTCAGCGACGAGAGCGTCCACTTCCAGAGCTACCCCTTCGACTTCCTCGAGTTCCTCAACCACCAACGCTTCGAGCCCATGGAGCCCTACGGCCACGAGCACCCCAAGGCGCTGCCCCCCCTCCCCTGCCCCCAGCCCCCCTTCGAGTACCCCCCCCAGCCCGGCGCCCCCCCTTTTGACCGCCCCCCCTCGGCCAAGCACAAGGACTTCAAAGCCGAAGCCGCCGCCGCCGCCACCGCCGCGACGCAACCCAAAAAATCCGAGGTGGCCCCCGGGGGGGTCCCGACCTCGGGCGCCCCCCCATATCCCGGCCCCGCCGTGGTGCCCCCCCCTCCTCAGCCCCTTTTTGAGGCCGCCGGCGCCTTCAACGCGCCGCAGTGGGGCATCGTCGACCTCTCCAGCCACCAGCACCTCTTCGGGGGGTTGAAACGAGGGGGGGCGGCCGCCGCGGGAGCCCCCCCGGCCCCTCCGGCTGCCCCCGAGGGGGGGGCGAAGGAGGAGAAGAGTTATTTCCGCCGGCTGAAGTACTTCATGGAGCGGCGCTTCCCCTGCGGGGTGTGCCAAAAATCCTTCAAGCAGTCGTCCCACTTGGTGCAGCACATGCTGGTGCACAGCGGCGAGCGGCCCTACGAGTGCGGGACCTGCGGCCGAACCTACAACCACGTCTCCAGCCTCATCCGCCACCGCCGGTGCCATAAAGACGCCCCCGAGGAGCCCCCCTCAACCGGCGCCGGCGCGGCCCCCAACGGGGCGAGCGCCTCGGTGGCTCCGGCGGCCGGCCCCGGCATGGCGGCGCCCAACGGGGTCAACGCGGCGGCCAGCGGGGTCAACGTGGCGGTGGCCGGTGTCATCGGGGCGCCCAACGGGGTCAACGGGGTCAACGCGGCGCCCAATGGGGTCAACGGGGTCAACGCGGGGCCAACTGGAGTCAACGCGGCGCCCAACGGGGTCAACGCGGCGCCCAATGGAGTCAACCCGGCGCCCAACGGGGTCAACGCGGCGCCCAATGGAGTCAACACGGGGCCAAACGGAGTCAACGCGGGACCCAACGGGGTCACCGCGGCGCCAAGCGGGGTCACCGCAACGCCCAACGCAGCCGCCATGGTGCCCGGCGTCCTCCCGGCCCCCACCGGTGCCGCGACGGCGTTGACCGGCGTCCTCCCCGCCCCCAGCGGCGTCCTCCCGGCGCCAACCGGAGTCATCCTCACCCCCGGCGGCGTCACCTTGACCCCCGGCGGCATCGCCCTGGCGCCCGGCGGAGCCCCCGCCGCGCCGCCCAGCGGCGCCGCGCCGGACGGGCCCTTCACCTGCTCGTTGTGCTGGAAAGTCTTCAAGAAACCCAGCCACCTCCACCAGCACCAGATCATCCACACCGGCGAGAAGCCCTTCAGCTGCTCGGTGTGCGCCAAGAGCTTCAACCGGCGCGAGAGCCTCACCCGCCACGTCAAGACCCACTCGGGGCTGCTGCGGGTGCCCTGCGCCGTCTGCGGCAAGGAATTTCGGGACCCGGCTTACCTCCTGCGGCACCAGGCGGCCCACAGCGGCCAGCGCCCCGACTACAAGTGCGAGGTGTGCGGCAAAGCCTACGCCGCCCCCCAGAGCCTCCTCCGGCACCGCCAGGTCCACGCCGGCCCCAAAACCAGCGCCGCGGTGGCGATACCCTTCGCCGGCCTCCCCAAAACCACCGCGGCGGCGGCGGCGGCGGCGGCGGCATCGGCGGCGCCCGTCGGCTTCCCCTTCGCCTCGGAGGAGGCGGGGAAGGCGGGGGAGGGCGGCGGGGGCTTCTTGGCGCCCCCAGCCGCGCTGCTGGCGCCGGGGAAGAGTTTCGGGTGCGGGATCTGCGGGCGAGCCTTCGGGCGGCGCGAGACGCTGAAGCGGCACGAGCGGATCCACACCGGGGAGAAGCCGCACCAGTGCGCCGTCTGCGGCAAGCGCTTCCGCGAGTCCTTCCACCTCAGCAAGCACCACGTGGTGCACACCCGCGAGCGGCCCTACAAGTGCGAGCTGTGCGGGAAGGCCTTCGGCTACCCCCAGAGCCTCACCCGGCACAAGCAGATCCACCGCCTGCCCTTGCCGTGCGGGCTGGGGGCGGCGGGGGTGGCCGCCCCCTCCTCCTCTTCTTCCTCCGTCGCCGTCGCCGAAGGGTTGAGTTACGGGTGCGGGGAGTGCGGGGAGCGCTTCCCCGACCTCTTCCACGCCGTCAACCACAAGGAAGCCCACGTCGGGGAGAAGCCCTACGGCTGCGACGCCTGCGGGAAAGCCTTCGGCTTCATCGAGAACCTGATGTGGCACAAGCTGGTGCACCAGGCGGCCCCCGAGCGGCTGCTGGCCGAGGGGGGGCCGGCGGCGGCGGCGGCGGGCGAGAGCGGGGCGCAGCCCCCCGAGGAGCACCCGGTGGTGCCCAGCGGGGAGCGTTTCACCTGCGGGACCTGCGGGCAGAGCTTCAAGCACTTCTTGGGGCTGGTGACCCACAAATACGTCCACCTGGTGCGGCGCACGCTGGCCTGCGGCGTCTGCGGGCAGAGCTTCGCCGGCGCCTACGACCTCCTCCTCCACCGCCGCCGGCACCTGCAGAAGAGGCATTTCGGCTGCTCCGTCTGCGGGAAGCGTTTTTGGGAGGCCGCCCTGCTGATGCGGCACCAGCGCTGCCACACCGAGGAGCGGCCCTACCGCTGCGCCGTCTGCGGCCGCGGCTTCCTGCGCTCCTGGTACCTGCGGCAGCACAAGGTGGTGCACACCGGGGAGCGCGCCTACAAGTGCGCCCTGTGCAACAAGCGCTTCGCCCAGTCCTCCAGCCTGGCCGAGCACCAGCGGCTGCACGTGGTGGCCCGGCCCCAGCGCTGCCAGACCTGCGGCAAGACCTTCCGCTACCGCTCCAACCTGCTGGAGCACCGCCGCGTGCACCTAGGGGAGAAGGTGTACCGCTGCGAGCTGTGCGGCAAGAGCTTCTTCTACCTCTCCTCCATCCTGCGGCACCAGCGCTCGCACGACGCCCGCCGCGACCTGCGCTGCTCCGCCTGCCTCAAGCTCTTCAAGGACCCCAAGTATTTCAGCAAGCACCTCCAGACCCACCAGGGCGGGCGGCCCTTCAAGTGCAGCACCTGCGGGGAGGCGTTCAGGAACACCTACGGGCTCAAGAAGCACCGGCACGGCCACAAGCTGGAGCGCCTGGCCGCCCTGGCGCACAAGGACGCCTGAGGGAGGGGGCTCGGCGGCGGTGGGACCCCCCTCTCGGGGCCGTTTTCTTGGCCGGGGGGGTCTACAGGACGTGGATGGGGTGGTGGGGAGGGGTGGCGTGGCACGACGCGGCTCGTCATGGCACGACGTGGATCGTCATGGCACAACACGGCTCGGTACGGTGCGACACGCCTCGGCACGATTTATTGGGGTTCAACAGGGCTTGACACGGGGCAGCACGGCTCGTCACGGCTTGGCACGGTGCGACATGGCTCGTCATAGTGCAACGTGGCTCAACACGGCTCGGCACGACTCGTGGCACAGCGCGTCATGGCCCAACACGGCTCATCATGGCCCAACACAGCTCGTCATGGCCCAACACACCTTGGCATGGTCCAACATGGCTCATCATGGCCCAACACGCCTTGGCATGGTCCAACACAACTCATCATGGCCCAACACGCCTTGGCACAGTTCGTCATGGCCCAACATGCCTTGGCATCGTCCAACACGGCTCGTCATGGCCCAACACGCCTTGGCATGGTCCAACACAACTCATCATGGCCCAACACGCCTTGGCACAGTTCGTCATGGCCCAACATGCCTTGGCATCGTCCAACACGGCTCGTCATGGCCCAACACGCCTTGGCACAGCTCATCATGGCCCAACATGTCTTGGCATGGTCCAACACATCTCGTCATGGCCCAACACGCCTTGGTACGGCCACAGCCACAGGGGGCAGTTGGTCCCCAGCACCCTGGGACACACGGACACGGCCCCCGCTGCTGCCCCCACCCCCAGCAGCCCCACGTGCCCAGCACAGACTCACGGGGCCGTATCCACGTGCCGGTGCCCCCCCAAACCGCGGCGGGGTGGGGGCACGGGGAGAACCCCCCCAGCCCGTGTCCTCCGCCCCAGAGTTATTTTTGAACGCCGCAGGTCTATAAATAAATGGAAATATAAATCTATATCTAAGATATATATTATAGAGAGTCCCCCCCCTGTACCCCAAGGGGGCGGCCGGGCCCCCCGCTCACCCCCGCGTCTGCCCCGGTTGATGTACAGATGGAGCCGAAATTAAACTGTGGATGCGACCGAGGGGCCGACTCCTTCCAGGCGCCGGGGGGGGGGGTGTGGGGTGGTTGGGTGGGTGGTGGTTGGGTTGGTTGGTTGAGGGGTTGGGTGGGTGGGTCATGGTTGGGTTGGTTGGGTCATGGTTGGGTTGGTTGGGTCATGGTTGGGTTGGTTGGATCGTGGTTGGGTTGGTTGGATCGTGGTTGGGTTGGTTGGATCGTGGTTGGGTTGGTTGGGTCATGGTTGGGTTGGTTGGGTCATGGTTGGGTTGGTTGGGTCATGGTTGGGTTGGTTGGTTGAGGGGTTGGTTGGTTGGATCATGGTTGGGTTGGTTGGGTCATGGTTGGGTTGGTTGGGTCATGGTTGGGTTGGTTGGATCGTGGTTGGGTTGGTTGGTTGAGGGGTTGGTTGGTTGGATCGTGGTTGGGTTGGTTGGGTGGTTGATGGGATGGTTGAGTGGTTGGATCATGATTGGGTTGGTTGGGTGGATCATGGTTGGGTGGTTGATGGGACGGTTGGTTGGTTAAGGGGTTGGTTGGTTGGTTGGTTGGTTGGTTGATGGGTTGGTTGGGTGGTTGAAGGGACGGTTGGTTGGTTGATGGACGGGTTGGGTGGCCGATGGGTGGTTGGGTTGGTTAACGAGCGGCTTGGTTGGATCACGGACAGGGGCGTTGGCTGATTGGTTGATCGGTTGGATCACAGTCGGGTTGGTTGGCTGATGGGTTGGTTGGTTGGGTCACGGATGGGTTGGTTAAGGGGTTGGTTGGGTCACGGATGGGTTGGTTAAGGGGTTGGTTTGGTCACGGATGGGTTGGTTAATGGGTTGGTTGGTTGGGTCACAGATGGGTTGGTTAATGGGTTGGTTGGGTCACAGATGGGTTGGTTAAGGGGTTGGTTGGGTCACAGATGGGTTGGTTAAGGGGTTGGTTGGTTGGGTCATGGATGGGTTGGTTAAGGGGTTGGTTGGGTCATGGATGGGTTGGTTAAGGGGTTGGCTGGTTGGGTCATGGATGGGTTGGTTAAAGGGTTGTTTGGGTCACAGATGGGTTGGTTAGGTCATGGATGGGTTGGTTAAGGGGTTGGTTGGTTGGATCGTGGGTGAGTTGCAGTTGGCCACCGGTGTTTGTGCCTGGCGCCATCACCCCCCAGCCCCACAGAACGACACAACCGGAGAGAAAAACAAAAAAGAGCTTTTTTATTAATAATTACAAAAAAAAAACAAACACGTTGAGGAGACCCCGGGGTGGAGGAACCCACAGGGGGCGTCGGGGTCTCACACGGGCGCAGGCACCGCTCCCTTTCCCCGCTGTCCCCCGATGTCCCCAACCCTGCCACATCCCCGGGGCCACCACCCCCCTACACAAGTCTTTGTGGCCACCGACTCTCCGTGTCCCCGATCCGGGGGTCGCCATCTCTCTCCGCAGGACCCCCAATTTTTGATGTTCTCCAGTCCCGTGGCCACCATCCTTCCGCGTCCCCAGCCCCACAGCCACCATCTTTTGATGTACCCCCAAACTCCCCCAAAACCACCCCCCAAAAAAAGCAGAACCACCCCAAAACCATCCCCTACAAAGACCAAACCCTCCCCAAACCCCCTCAAAACCCCTCCAATCAACCCCAAACGACCCCCTAAAAAGACCAAACCCTCTCCAAAGCCCCCCAAACAACCCCAAAATGACTCTGTAAAAAGACCAACCCCTCTCCAAACATCCCCAAATCTCCCCCAATCAACCCCAGTGTCCTCAATCAACCCCAAACCTTCCCCAAGCTTCTAGAGCACCCCGAAACATCCCCAGACCACCCCCAAACTTCCTGAACACCCTGATAAAAACACAAAAAGCCTCCCCAAAACCAAAAATCAGGGCGCAGGCGGCCGGGGCAGGTGCTTCCTCCTCACGTGCCGCTGCAAGGTGTTGCGCTCCCCGAAGCGGAGGTGGCACTGGGGGCACTGGAAGGGGTGCTCACCTGTGCCAAACCACCCCCTAAAAACACCAAACTCCCCCTAAATAAAACCGAATCTACCCCAAAAACCCCAAAACGACTCCCTAAAGAGACCAAAGCCTCTCCAAAGCCCCCAAACAACCCCAAAATGACCTCTTAAAAAGACGAAAGCCTCTCCAAACATCCCCAAACAACCCCAAACCTTCCCGAAACTGTTCCCAATCAACCCCAAACCTTTCCCAAAGTTATCCAACACCCCAAACCTTTCCCAAACATATCAAACACCCCCAAAAAGACCCAAACCACCCTCCCCAAAAATAAATCAGGGCGCGGGCGGCCGGGGCAGGTGCTTCCTCCGCACGTGCCGCTGCAAGGTGTTGCGCTCGCCGAAGCAGAGGTGGCACTGGGGGCACTGGAAGGGGCGCTCACCCGTGTCAAACCACCCCCTAAAGAGAGCAAATAAAACCCAAACCACCCCAAAAGCCCCAAAACGACCCCCTAAAGAGACCAAAGCCTCTCCAAAGCCCCTCAAACAACCCCAAAATGACCTCTTAAAAAGATGAGACCCTCTCCAAACATCCCCAAAGTGCCCCCAAACCCTCTCCAACCCACCCCAAACCTCCCCAAACAACCCCAAACCTTTCCCAAACTTCTCCAACACCCCGAATCAACCCCAGACCACCCCCAAACTTCCCCAAGACCCCCAAAATATACAAAAAGCCCTCCCCAGAAATAAATCAGGGCGCAGGCGGCCGGGGCAGGTGCTTCCTCCTCACGTGCCGCTGCAAGGTGTTGCGCTCCCCGAAGCGGAGGTGGCACTGGGGGCACTGGAAGGGGCGCTCACCCTTGTAATATCACCCCCTAAAAACACCAAATCACCCCCAAACTCCCCCAAACTCCCCCAATCAACCCCAAAACGACCCCCTAAAGAGACCAAACACTCTCCAAAGCCCCTCAAACAACCCCAAAATGACCTCTTAAAAAGATGAAAGCCTCTCCAAACATCCCCAAAGTGTCCCCAAAGAACCTCAAACCTTCCCCAAACTTCTCCAACACCCCGAATCAACCCCAAACTTTTCCCAAACTTCCCCAAGACCCCCAAAATATACAAAAAGCCCTCCCCAGAAATAAATCAGGGCGCGGGCGGCCGGGGCAGGTGCTTCCTCCTGACGTGCCGCTGCAAGGTGTTGCGCTCGCCGAAGCGGAGGTGGCACTGGGGGCACTGGAAGGGGCGCTCCCCGGTGTGGACCCGCTGGTGGTGGGCCAGCTCCCCCGAATCCCGAAAGCGGCGGGGGCAGAGGGGGCAGGCGTGGGGCTTGCGGGCGGCGTGGTGGGTGTACTTGTGGCGCTCCAGGTGGGACGTGCGCTTGAAGGCTTTGCCGCAGGCGCGGCAGACGTGGGGCTTGTGCTCCGAGTGCGCGATGCTGTGGCGCTGCAGGTAGGAGAGGTACTCGAAGGAGCGGCCGCACACCGGGCAGCCGAAGCTTCGCCGTAGGGTCCCCCCCCCCCCAGAAACCCCCCCCGGAGCGGCGAGGTCAGCCCTGGAATCGGGGAGCCCCCCCGCATTGGAAAAGCCCCCCCCCCTGGAATTGGGGAGGGTCCCGGGATTGGGGAGGTCTCCGGGATTGGGGAGGTCTCCGGGATTGGAGCCCCCCCTGGAATTGGAGCCCCCCCTGGAATTGGAGCCCCCCCCCGTATTGGAGACCCCCCCGGTACTGGAAATGCCCCCCCCAATATTGGAGACCCCCCTGGAATTGGAGACCCCCCTGGAATTGGAGACCCCCCTGGAATTAGAGAGCCCCCCCCTGGAATTGGAGACCCCCCTGATATTGGAGAGGCCCCCCCTGGAATTGGAGACCCCCCTGGAATTGGAGACCCCCCCCCTGGAATTGGAGCCCCCCCCCCCGGCACCGAAGCCCCCCCCCGGTTCGGCCACCAGGACGGTGTAAGGGAGGCCTTGGCTGTCAATGAGGAGGTAGCGGCCGCATTTTGGGGGGGGGCGCGGGGGGGGGTCTTCTTCGGGTGAGGGGGGGTCCCATGGTGGTGGTGGTGGGGGGCTTCCTGGTGGGGGGAGGGGTCCTTCTCCTGGGGAGGGGGGCGTTCCTGGGGGTTGGGGGGGGGTTCCAAGCGGTGGGGGGGGTCCTTCTTCAGGTGGGGGGGGTCCTCCTGGTGGTCGTGGGGGGCTTCCTGGTGCTTGGGGGGGGCTTCCTCCTCCTCCTGGTGGTGCTGGGGGGGTCAGGGGGGGTCCTGTTGCTCTTCCCGGTGCTGGGGGGGGTCCTCCTGGTCGTGGTGGGGGGGCTGGGGGGGGTCTTGGTCCTCCTCCTGGTGGTGCTGGGGGGGGTCCTCCTGGTGCTGGGGGGGGTCCTCCTCCTGGTGGGGGGGGTCCTGTTGCTCCTCCTGGTGCTGGGGGGGTCCTCCTGGCGGCGTTGTCGTGGGGGGGTCCCGGGGGGGGGCCGGGGTCTCGGTGGTGCTGTTTGGGGGGGGGGGGAGGAAGAGGTTAGATTAAAGTATGGGGGGGGGTTAAGGGGGTGGGAATATGAATGGGGGGGGGTATGGGGGTCCCGGATCCCTTGGGGGGGGGATTTGGGGGTCCTGGATCCCTTGGGGGGGGGTGGGGGGGGGATTTGGGGGTCCCAGATCCTTTTGGGGGGGGGTTATGGGGGGGGGATATGGGGGTCCCAGGTCCCTGGGGGGGGGGTTATGGGAGGGGGAGGAGCATGAGGGGGGGGGAATTTGGGGGTCCCCTCCCTGTGATTAAATTGGGGGGGGGGCTTGGGGGATTTGGGGAGGGGGTCAGGATTTGGGGGGGGTTGTTAGGGTTTGGGGGGGGGTCAGGGGATTTGGGGAGGGGCTTGGGGGATTTGGGGGGGGGTTGTTAGGGTTTGGGGGGTTGTTAGGGTTTGGGGGGGGGTCAGGGGATTTGGGGAGGGGGTCAGGATTTGGGGGGGGGGGTCAGGGGATTTTTGGGGGGGGGTCTCCGCACCTCTGCACCTTCATGGGGCCGATCGGCGGCGGCAGCGCTCGGGGCTAAGCCGGGGGGCTCCGGGGGGGTCCGGGGGGGCCCCGCTTCATTGGGGGGGGGGGGGGAGGAGGGGGCAACGTGGTGGTCGCGGGGGGGGGGAGGGGGAGGGGAACGGCCCAGCCCCCCTGGGGGGGAGGGGGGGGAGGGGAGAAATCAAGGGCTGGGGTCTCGAAGGGGGGGGGATTTTTGGGGGTGCGGGGGGGGGAGAGGGGAGGGGGGGGGGGTCAGGGCAAGCCCCGGCGGGGGCGGCCGGGGGGGGGCCCCATGGGGTGCGGGGGGGGGGGGGGGCCGCGGCCGTCGTCGCCCCTCGGCCCGCGCCGGTGTCGCAGCGTTTGGAGCCCGGCTGGGAAAAAGGGCGGCGAGAAGGCGAGTTCCGAGCCCCCCCCCCAAAAAAAAAATAATAAAATTTCCCCATTTTTCTCCCCCCCCCCCACCCAGGAAAAAAATCTTCCCCCCTCCCCCCCCCCAGGGTGTCACATCCACCGTGCCTGTAAAATCCACCCCCCCCCAAAGAAAAAAAAATAAAAAAAAAAACGGGGGGGCACGCGGGGGGGGCTCGCGCGTGCCCCGTGCCCCCCCCCCCACTCATCGCGAGCCCCCCCCCCGGTAAAAAAAAAAAAAAAAAAAAAACCTCCTCCCAACCTCCCCCTCCCCATTTTTCGTCCGGGTCCCGGGCTCGGAATTTTGCCCCGGTCCCTTGCGGGGGGCGGCGGGGCCCGGGCGGGGGCTTAGGGAGCGTCGCGCAAGAGCCGAACGCGATCGGAGCCGAAAAATCCCCCGGGGGGAGGGGGGGGGAGGGGAGAGAGGAGAGGAAGGAGGCGGTGGGCGGGGTCAATGGGGGGGGGGGGGGCGGGATTTTTCTTTGGGGGGGGGGCGCTGCGGTTGTGCCCCCCCCCCCCCCCTCTTTCATTCGTGGCCCCCCCCCCCCCCCGCGCTTTGCAGGCGGGCCCTGGGCGGGCGGCGGCCGCCGGGTGGATGCGGAGCGGGGTGAGAGCGGGGCCCCCCCCCCCCCCAAAAAAAAGCCCCCCCCCCCCCTTAAAAAAAAGCCCCCCCCCCATTCAGGGACCCCCCCCACACACGTTTTGGGGACCCCCCCCACGTGACCCCCTCTTGGGGGGGGGTCCGGGATGGTGGGAGGGGCGGCCTGGATTTTTTTGGGGGGGGGTCTGAGGGTTTTTTTTTGGGGGGGGGCTCATTTTTTTGGGTGGGGCTCATTTTTTGGGGGGGGGTCCCAATTATGGGGGGGGGCCGCGATGGTGTGGGGGGAGGCCTGGATTTTTTTGAGGGGGGGTCTGAGGGTTTTTTTTTTGGGGGGGGGGCTCATTTTTTGGGGGGGGGGCTCATTTTTTGGGGGGGGCTCATTTATTTTGGGGGGGGGTCCCAATTATGGGGGAGGGGGCCGGGATGGTGTGGGGGGAGGCCTGGATTTTTTTTGGGGGGGGGGGGGTCTGAGGGTTTTTATTAGGGGGGGGGGCTTTGGATTTGGGGGGGGGCTCATTTTTTTCGGGGGGGGGCGCTGGATTTTGGGGGGGGGGGCTCGATTTGGGGGGGGGCTAGGAATTTTGGGGGGGCTCAGGGATTTTTTGGGGGGGCTCAGGGACTTTTGGGGGGGCTCAGGGATTTTTTTGGGGGTCTCTGGTTTGGGGGGGGTCTCAGAATTTGGGGGGGGGTCTCAGAATTTGGGGGGGGGGCACCCTGACGTGTCCCCCCCCCCCCCCGCAGCGTCCCGAGGTGCCCGGAGGCAGCGGGGGGGCCGGGGGGGGCCCGGCCATGGCCGAACGTGGAGGGAGGCGCAGAGCCGGTACGGGGGGGGGGGAATTATTGATTGGGGGGGGTCAATTATTGATGGGGGGGTCCCTATTGATTGGGGGGGGTCAGTTATTGATGGGGGGGGTCAATTATTGATTGGGGGGGTCAGTTATTGATTGGGGGGGGTCCCTATTGATTGGGGGGGGCAGTTATTGATTGGGGGGGGCAGTTATTGATTGGGGGGGTCCCTAATGATGGGGGGGGTCTCTTATTGATTGGGGGGGTCAGTTATTGATTGGGGGGGGCAGTTATTGATTGGGGGGGTCCCTATTGATTGGGGGGGGCAGTTATTGATTGGGGGGGGGTCCTTAATGATTGGGGGGGCAGTTATTGATTGGGGGGGGTCCCTAATGATTGGGGGGGGTCCTTAATGATTGGAGGGGTCTCTTATTGAAGGGGGGGGGTCAGTTATTGATTGGGGGGGGTCCTTAATGATGGGGGGGTCAGTTATTGATTGGGGGGGGGTCCTTAATGATGGGGGGGGTCAGTTATTGATTGGGGGGGGCCTTATTGATTGGGGGGGGGTCCCTTATTTATGGGGGTGGCTCTTATTGATTGGGGGGGGTCAGTTATTGATGGGGGGGGTCTCTTATTGATTGGAGGGGGCCCTTATTAATGGGGGGGAGTCTCTTATTGATCGTGGGGTCAGTTATTGATTGGGGGGGCAGTTATTGATTTGGGGGGGGCCCTTATTGATGGGGGGGCCCTTATTGAGTGGGGGGGTCAATTATTGGTATGGGGGGGCCCTTACTGATTGCGGGGATCTGTTATTGATCAGGGGGGTCCCTTATTAATTGGGGGGGTCCCTATTGATTGGGGGGGTCAGTTATTGATATGGGGGGGATCAGTTATTGATTGGGGGGGCCCTTATTGATTGGGGGGGCACTAAGGGGGGGTGGTTCTGTTAAGGGGGGGACTTTTTTTTGGGGGGAGGGGTCAGTGTGGGGGTGGGCTGGTGACCCGCCCCCCCGTGCCCCCCCCCCCCCAGTGAAGAAGGACGAGGAGGCTTTCGAGATCTCCATCCCCTTCGAGGAGCCCCCCCACATCGAGCCCCCCTCTTCTACAGCCTCAGCCCCCCCCAGAGCAACTTTGAAGGTGGGGGGGGGGGGGTCCTGGGGGGGGGGGATTTGGGGTCTGGGGGGCCATGGGGGGGGTCCTGGGGGGGGGATTTGGGGTCTGGGGGGGTCCTGGGGTGCTTTTTTGAGGGGGGGGGTCCTGGGGGGGGAGATTTGGGGTCTGGGGGGGTCCTGGGGTGCTTTTTTTGAGGGGGGGGGTCCTGGGGGGGGAGATTTGGGGTCTGGGGGGGTCCTGGGGTGCTTTTTTTGAGGGGGGGGGTTTCTGGGGGGGGGGATTTAGGGCCGGTGGGGGTCCTAAGGGGGGGGCCCTGGGGTGCGGTTTTTTGAGGGGGGGGTCCTCGGGGTGTGTAGGTGTTTTTTTGGGGGGGGGGATTTGGGGTTTGGGGGGGGGGAGGATTTGTTTTTTTTGGGGGGGGGGATTTGGGGTTTTACGGGGGGATTTGGGGTTTGGTGGGGGGGATTTGGGTTTTTTGGGGGGGGGGGCAGGTGTTTTTTTGGGAGGAATTTGGTTTTTTTGGGGGGGGAGATTTGGGGTTTGGGGGGGTTTATTTTTTTTGGGGGGGGATTTGAGATTTTTGGGACACGTAGGTGTTTTTTTTGGGGTAAATTCGGTGTTTTGGGGGTAAATTTGTTTTTTTGGGGTAAATTTGGGGTTTGGGGGCGGAATTTGGGGTTTTGGGGCGGAATTTGGGGTTTTGGGGGGGAATTTGGGGTTTTGGGGCGGAATTTGGGGTTTTGGGGGGGAATTTGGGGTTTGGAGTGGGAATTTGGGTTTTTTGGAGGGGGATTTGTTTTTTTTTTGGGGGGGGGGGGATTTCTTTTGGGGGGGAGGGATTTGATTTATATTTTTTTGTGGGGGGGGGGGGCAAATTTGGGGGGATCTCCAGGAATCTCAAGCGTGAATCGGGGAGTGAGGGGGGGGGATCCTGGAGCTTTTTTTGGGGTTTTTCACCCCCCCCCCCCAACAGAGCCGTCGGAGGTGCGGGGGGGGGCGCTGGGGGGGGCGCTGGGGGCTCAGCTTCACCTGGCCCTGGAGCGCAACGCCTGGCTGCAGAAACGCATCGAGGACCTGGAGGAGGAGAGGGACTTCCTCCGCTGCCAGCTCGACAAATTCAGCTCTGCGGCGAGGGGGGGGGACGGTGAGGGGGGGGGGCACATTGGGGGGGCATGGGGGGGTCATTGGGGTGGGGTATGGGGGGGTTGGGTGAGGTTATGGGGGGGATATGGGGAGTATAAGGGGGATATGGGGGGAGTTGGGGGGGTTATGGGGGGATATGGGGGGGCATGGGGGGGGACGGTGAGGGGGGGGGCACCTGGGGGGGGGCACAAGGGGGTGGGGGGGTCATTGGGGTGGGTATGGGGGGGTTATGGGGGGGTATGGGGGGGATATGGGGGGGTATAAGGGGGGTATGGGGGGAGTTGGGGGGGGACATAAGGTATGGGGGGGGCATGGGGGGGGACGGTGGGGGGGGGGCACCTGGGGGGGGCATGGGGGGGGCATTGGGGTGGGTATGGGGGGGTTATGGGGGGGTATGGGGGGGTATAGGGGGGTATAAGGGGGATATGGGGGGGTATAAGGGGGAAATGGGGGGAGTTGGGGGGGTTATGGGGGGGGCAGTGGTGAGGGGGGGGCACCTGGGGGGGGCACAAGGGGGTGGGGGGGTCATTGGGGTGGGTTATGGGGGGGTATGGGGGAGGTGGGGGGATGGGGGGGAACCCCCTTCCTCCGCTGCCAGCTCGACAAATTCAGCTCTGCGGCGCGGGGGGGGGACGGTGAGGGAGGGGGCACATTGGGGGGGGCATGGGGGGGGCATTGGGGTGGGGTATGGGGGGGTATGGGGGGGTTATGGGGGGGATATGGGGGGGTATA